>NC_020495.1:1651484-1743970 GCF_000184155.1 Fragaria vesca subsp. vesca | reverse complement strand
TTTTTTTTTTTTTTTTTTCCTTTTTTAACCATCACAAATTCTATTTTATTTGTGGCTAACAATTTCGCACTCTCAGGATGGACTTGGACCCATTCCTGGCTCTGGGGCTACTCAATAATCTCACTAATGAGAAACAAGCTTCACAAGCTTCCCAAATATTTGGTATGTTCAAAGCTCCAAATTTTGTTACTACAAAGTAATGCTGGTATATGTGACATTCCAGAAACCTTTCTTCAAAGTCCTAATGCGCTAAGGGTCTTTGATCTTAGCTCCACCAGTATTTCGTCACTACCTCAGTCATTCAATGTCCTAACCAGTCTCCAAGCTTTGAATTTGGATTTTTGCAGCAATTTAAGTGAGATATCTGTCTTAGAAAATCTTAAGAAACTTGAGATTCTTAGTATGAGAGAACTTCCTCTTAAGAATTTACCAAAACAAATAGGAAATTTGACCAATCTGAGGAAGTTGGACGTCACTGGTAGATCTCTTGAAACAATCCCATCTGAAGTGTTATCGAAGTTGTGTAGATTGGAAGAACTGCACTTGAAGTTTCAATTTGGGAAGTGGGGAAGTAAAATTGAGGATGCATCTGAAGAGACCAACGCTAACTTTGATGAGTTGACTGGTTTGCCTGATTTAAACATTTTGGAAGTTTACATATCTGATGCTACATGCTTGCCTCAAAGTGTTGAGTACTTCAAGCCGAATTGGGTAGAATTTGATATATGCATCAGCAGGGACGTGTTGCTCCCTCAATATGATGGTTTTTCAAGAACCTTGACTCTTGACACAACAATCAATAGCTTACCAGATTGGTTTATCAGCATTGTGACAGCGAAAGTGGAGCAGCTAGAGTACACAAATTGCGATGATTTGAATGACCTTGTTGGGGAATATGACCATGGCAGATTATTTGTGCTGAAATATCTCTCTGTGAACGGGCACCATAAGAACTTGAAAGAGATAATCAACACAATGAGACGGGTTTCAAATAAACCGGTATTTGAGAACTTGGAAGAGTTGCATCTGCACTGCTTATATTCCCTCGAGGAGTTGTGTGTTGGTGAGCTACCACCTGGTTCCCTACGCAAGCTCAAGTTATTGAAAGTGCAAACATGTCATAGCTTGGTGAATGCACTTTTATCATTGACATTATTGCCGAGATTACAAAATCTGGAAAAAATCATTTGTGTACATCTAGACAGAATGAAATATGTTTTTGGATCTGATGAAGTGGGTGTTGATCCAGAGAAGATTTTCTTGAGGAAATTGAGGGAGATGAGATTGTGTGCTCTAGAAGAACTAGTAAGAATATGTAATGGTCCTGCTTCGCATGCAATCTTCCAGAATCTAAAAGTTTTGGCAATCTGCAAATGCAAGGAACTGAAAAGCCTCTTCACAATAGACGTTGCTGAATGTCTTTTTCAGTTGGAAGACCTTTGCATAGAGCAGTGTCCTCGCTTGGACAGAGTCATTGAAGCAAGCAATAGCTTGAACAGCGAGATTACACTTCCGGCGTTGAAGAGATTAGCTTTGATTGATCTTCCGGTGCTCACAAGGTTCTGCACTGAAGGTGGTAATATTGAAACTCGGTGCCCTTCATTGGAATACTTGTCCGTGAAGAATTGCATCAAGTTTTCATATTTTGCAAACTCCCACTTCAGTAAGAAGGAAATTCACTTCAATGATCTAGACCATTTGAGTTCTCTAGAGGAAAGGTACGTGTTATCATAAATTTCAAACATTTAAATTTTTTATTTTATTTTATTTTATTTTTTTCTGTTCCTGAGTCTTTTTCTTCCTCTTTTGAGTCTTTTCCCAGCAATCCCAAATGTCTTTCCAGTCATTTAATCATTGTCTAATACTCTATTTCCAATCAGAGAAGTGAAATATTGAAGTGTAAACATTGATGAAACACCTCCTAATTAAATTGGTGACTTATTTACTTCTTTTCATTTCAAAATGACTTGTCAGGTGGAAGGAAATGCATAATCAGCTATAAGAGAGCTGCTGCTGCACTAGGAAAAAAGAAGAAGAAAGAGATGTTCAATAGTCCCAGAACAAGATTACTCAGTTAGCTGTATGAATGCTATTATTATCTCTTAGTCTTGCATTGGCCTGCAATCTTTATGTTGGAGATTGCATGCACAAACTTTTGATTAAGAGGGTATTTAAAAAAGTAACTTGGGGTTTGACACAATGACACAGCAATTTGAACAACAGGACTCTAAACTAGAGAGAACACTTGAAAAAAAAAACCCCAAACTAGAGCAAAGAAGGCACACCAGAAGAACCATTTTTTTTTTTTTTTAACTTATATTGCTTAATCAGTAGCCAAAAGACACGTACATTAAAATGCTATCCTCCACAGAGTATGCTAAGGGAGGCTTACAAGCACCAAGACAAGTACTTTTACTGATTAAACATAGGCTCATAGAGATCCCTAAGCAAATGAAAAAAAATCTTACTACCTAATTTCCTAAAACAGAATATTAGTTGCATACGACCTCAATTGGTGTGCACCTAACAAACTTAAGAATTAAAGCAAAAAAAAGTACATCTGATGCTCGGGTAGGGCGCCCGAGGCCTAAGTCATGCCCCTGCCCTTGGCATTAGGGCGAACCATCACATCCTCAACATCTGCAAAATTAGCCTTCTTAGCTTGGAACCCAGGACCATCAACCTAAGCCCAATCTTGACCAGTCTTAGATTTGAGCCCAAACCCAAGCTTGAAGACCCGGCCCGAATCCGAGCCCAAACCTAGGTAAAAGTTAACCTCCCAACGAAGGAAATTGACTTCGCAGACAACCACCTCCCAAGCCAGTCGCCACCTCCCTCCTCCCCAACAAACGTCGGGCTTTTCTCCACCATGCCAACACCAGAGCTCGAGCCGCAAACAACCTTAATCAATTCGGAACCTAAACTTATCCATTGAACCGCAGCAGCCCGGCGCCCCCGTCCATCTGCCGTTGTTGTTTCTGACGACCTAGCTTCCTTACAAAGACTCAACTCAATTCCAGATCGGCGAAACCCAATACGGACTCAATCACCCCAAGGGGTCCATAAACACCCTCAACTGCCACAAGACATGGCTGAAGCCTTTGAATTCTCTCGGAATGGAAACATAAAAAGTGGAAGATTAAGAGACGTAGTCGGTTTTTCACTATTTCTCCCACATGGTGGTTTGATTATCCAAAAGGGAGGGTGGCCTTTCAATACGTTTGGTAAGAAATCACTTGATGGACTGATAGAGATATATAGCTATTCATCTTGATATTGCACAAGATAGAGTTTTGGCGTTCCCTCCTTCTTCCACTATTTTCTTCATAATATGGGTTTGAACTTTCAAAGAGAGAGAGAGAGGATAATAACTAAGAATGTCAAATTGTATGAAAATTTCGTTAAATGATTTTTCGTGCATTGAACATTTTTATGAGTTTTAATTTAATGACTCATAAAGATTACGGTGCTCAAGAACAATGCACTTGAAGTGAAAACTCATCGTATACAGCATGATTTTCACCAATTTATATTAATTAGTATATGCTTAGATTTCTAAGAGCAAACAGTGCTACAATGTCTTCCTATTATTCCTTGATTAGATTTCTAGATTGTACCCTACGCATATTTGTTTATGCAAAATCATGTTCCTTATTAAAGTAAAGTTTGGCTAATCTAGTTTAGAGGGGTGACAATATTATAATTGCGAGGGACAAATATTAGAGTACACATAAACTAATTGAGAAAATAGATCATATGGGAACATCCCATCTGGGGAAGTTGGAGTTGAAGAAACTCCAAGACTCATGTATCTGTGTTTGACCAGTTAAGCCAATAATTTTATTAGAATTAAAATTTGTTTAGTCCTTATGGTTTGAAGTCGACATCTGTTTAGTCTTTCTGGTTTTATTTTAATCCGTAGTCCTTAAAGTCATAATTTTTCATCCAAATAGTCCTTATGGTTTTATTTGAATATGAATAGTCCTTAAAATCATGATTTTTCTTTTCATCTAAGTAGTTCTTCCGACAATTTTCTCAGTTAAAGGTCATAAAGACTGTTTGGATGAAAAATCATGACTTTAAGGACTATTCAGATTACAATAAAACCATAAGGACTATTTGGATGAAAAATCGTGACTTTAAAGATTATTCAGATTAAAATAAAACTATAAGGACTAAACAAATGTCGACTTTAAACCACAATGACTATACAATATTTTACCCATCTTATTATTACCAACCCCCGTCTTCTTTTCTTTGGCAAATATTTGACTTTCTTGTTTGCATGGAGTGTGGTCCAATCTCATCACTATACATTTGGATCTCTTAACAGTCGAAAAGAATAATGTTACTTCTACGACAATACTGGTAGAAGCCATTCTAATGAAAACTATTAAATTGAGGACTAGTTGATGACTTCTCGGGTTATCTAACTTTTCGATCTTATATCCACATCTTGACCGTTCAGTTTATAAGTATTTATGAGTATATCATTTATGCAAATTTTCAGCTATATTGAAAATCGTTAAGATATTCATAAGTATGATTTACCAATTATGAACTTGAACGGTTCATATTTGATAGATTTGGTTCATTCATTAATTTGATCTAGTTTGTTACCTTAACGATCACCGATTTGGCTGAAAATTTGTATGGCTGATCTACACATATAGATCTAAAAACTGAATGGATGAGATGCTAAAATTTGATCGAAAAATATGTATTTTAAACTATAAACCGAAAAGTACTCAACTAGTCTTCAATTTAAATGTCCTCACTAGAAGGGCTCCCTCTATCAGCTGATCACAATCCTATTAAAGTTGACTGATATTTAGTGGCAAATATCCGAAAATTCTTTCTTCACACAACATAGAATTTCTTTTCCTTTAAAATTTATTTAATTGACGCCATTTTTGCTATTATGTGCTCCTCGTAAGACATACTTGTTCTTATCATAAGTAATGTTTAGAGCTAAGAATTGGAGCTCGAATTTGCATGCGTACGTACCCAAACCCATGTTAAGTTGTGAATCACTAACTACTTTAGTTCACAACAATTGAAGACATATACTTGGTTGTCGTCTGTTTTAGAAAGACATATACTTGGTTGTCATCTGTTTTAGAAAGGAATAAAAGCGGGGAAAAATGCACGAGAAGTAAAACCTAAAGCCTCTGCATGCAAAAGATATCATTTTCCCTTCTTGCTCTAGACCTTTTTGAACCCAAAAGAAAGCAACCCTAGTGGGAAGTAAAAACCCAAAATAGTTCTACCGAAGTGTCGGCACATAAAAATCCATCATCTTTTTACTTAACTGGAAATCTGGAACTGTAGTAAAGGTTACTATTCTGGGGCAGCAATCATTCATTTTTGTACTAAATTTCATATATGTTTTTTTCAAGGGTAAAAAGCCATCCATCCCTTGATTTGTAGGGTATTGATTACAAATTGAAGGACAATGTCCTTGATGAGGTTGGGACGTTGGGTGGATGAGAGTCAATGGGTCATGGCTGCTCCAGAGTGAAGGATCTGTCGGCAAAAGTTGTTTCACTGAATCACTTCGACGACGACGAGCTGACGAGCTGCATTACAGATGGGGACCCATTTGCCTGATTCAGATCCATGAGGCCTGACCCGGCCGTGTCAATAATCAACTTTTGATATATCCGATTTTCATCGGTGAAAACAGACTATAGATTTGCTTGTACTTACCGCATCACATTTTCTTTTTCTCCTTCTGTTTTTGTCCTACAATGAATGTCTTAATGTCTCAAGTTACGTGATATTATCGTGATTATTAATGTCATGATGTTAGGCTATTATTGTGAAAGAGAAAGTTAAAACTAGAATCACCGGTATTTTCTTATGTAACTCAAAATCTTTTTGTACGATTTTTCAAAGTTAGAAAATGTAGAATTCATATAAGAAATTATTCAACTTTGTTCTTGTGATTTGGAGGATTTTGTGGCTTGATACTGGGCTATTCCGTTGAAATCAAGGTGCTCTGACAATAGTCCAGAAGTTGTATGGACTTGCAATATCGGCCCCAGAATAGATATGGGCTCGTAAATGACATGTCAAACAATAAAAGCCCATTCTAAACATGGGCTTTCTTTTTCTAACGGTGCTTCCTTCTTCTTTTGATTTAGCATGAGTTATACCTGGGTTAGTTCTTTCGTATAGATCCTGTAACACTGGATGGGAAGAATAAGAGAAAGGAAGCCACTATATGGGGTTGCCACAGGAAAAAAAGCAGAAGAGGCCAGGCTTTCTCTGTGTAACTCATCAAGGTTTATAGGTTCTTGGAAGCCAAACAAAGTAAGATAATGTACGTTTGTATAGATGTGGAGAGATCGATTAGATAGTTTTTGGAGCCTCTTAGCTATCTGATGGAATTTGCACAAGACTGATCCTCGTGTTTGCAAACTAGGGGGAATTCGGAAACGAAATAGTTATTAGATAACAACGTACACCGATCAGTAGTCAATTTCCTTGGCAAACACAATAGCTGTAGTTCTTTTACGTTTCTTCACTTTAATATTGGTTGCTGTCAATCGGTGTGTAACAAACACGAGGTGGTACAAAACTGAAAGCTCACGGTATAAAAATAAAGAGAGAGATAGTGAGATGTACATAGAGATATGAATTGCATGAGGAATATATTGTCTGAGAGATAAAGGCTTGGATATCATGAAGCTGGCAGCGATGACTTCTGTGGATTTCGATCTGAGCGAGGGTATGCGATTATGAGCTTTCAGAAGTCATTTTGTAAGATACAGATGACCAGGGGTTGAGATGTTGAGATCACAACATCGGTATTGAGGATTGAAGTTATAGATTTGTTCAAAAACAAAAAACCAGAAAAGGGCAACTTATATCAGCTATTAAACAGAACTTTAATAGATTAATCCATGCTAACAGTTTAACATCACGGTAATTTCCCTAAATTTAGCTGTAGCTAGCTAGCAAAGCCTTCATGAATCATTTGGATCGAGCATGGAAATGATAGAAACCTAAAAGAAAATGAATTATAGAAGGTACTCCACATATATATATATATATATATATATAGATGAAAATCTAATTTGGGGCAATCGATCACCTTAATAAAGAATATGATGGTGTTTCTTCTGTGACATATTTATCAGAGGCATACTGATTTGCTACCTATGTTACAATGTGAAATAAATGGAAGTGTAAAACATAGACTACTACCTGTTACATACTCTAAGCCATATGAATTTCAAAAACATTCATCGCATGCATCTATTACAAGTGAAAGTTACCTTCGACAAAGCATGAATAAAACACATTATCAGTCACAAATCATCAACGTACATCAGTACACAAACATTTAAACATGGGTTGCTGCACTATTCCATAGCCGGGATTGGTACGTACTGATCACTTGTATTCTGGTCACAAATTTTCATCTCTCTTTTTCGATCTCGCTCGCTCACGTTCAATAGACTTAAAACTGAATCAATAAACTCAGATTAACTTAAAATTTTCCTTGAATTATATTTTCAGCTCAGTTGCGCATGAATTCAAACAATCGGAAATACAGAAATCCATTTTGATTACATACGATTGAAGCGTTAATATTAGCATATTAGCTAGGTCTAGCTTGCATGCAAAACAGAGAAAGCTAATTTGATCGTGAAGATATATAATACATGATCGAGTTCATCATCAGGTCCACGTCTTCAACCAACAAAGAAAACCCTAATGCCTCGCACACTATACCTAAAAAGATAGCTAATAAAGTCACCTTTACTCGTTTTACAAAAGCAGAAGCATATAAACCAATCCCAAAGTTGACAACCCAAAAAGGCAGCCACCCCCAATTCTCATTGGCATGGTTCGAAATATGCATTACAAAACGTATCACATCTTCACGAGGGCCTCGAAAATTAGGGACCACCCAAGCAACTCACTAAAAAACGATCACGATATTTGTAAATTTCCTCTAGCTAGGAATTGTCTTAATCCTCCCAAAACCACAAGGACCCAACAACAAAGAGTGCTGCTCAACTTAATTGTATCCTCATGGAGATAGCCACAAAAATGTTCACTTAAAGATGAGCCACAAATGGTTCAATCATAATCAGTTGGACACAGAAAGATGTCTAACCACTTAGGTTGAAAATCTTCAGAAAAAAAAATGGAAGAGGAAAGAGATATTGAATCATCTTTGCACCAGATCACTGGCAATTCCAAATTAGCCTAGCAATAATAAAACCATGTTCATACAAATTATAAATGAAGAAGAAATAAGAAGTAGTACCCAGAATTAATTAATTAACTACCAGCAGCAATGAAAATGATGATGATCATCATATTAATCTCCTTGTCTAACCCAGTATAGCCCCTTTTATGTATGTATCCCCAAGTATTAACTTTCAATCTATTCCTACCCACTATTTATCTATTATCACGTCGACCAATCGAAACCACAGTGATCGAACCTCTTGACATCCAAGAGCTAGCAATATATTGTAGTACTTTACCTAACCAGCCAAGTCATGGAGCAACTGAGCACCCATCAAGTTTCTGTAAGGCAAATTGTTCTGGCCTTCACCGTCTAGTAGAGACGAGTACTGAACCGGCTGACACTCTTCAATGTGATCTCTAGGGTAGAAGAGAGAGCTCTGTGAGGAAGGAGAGAATGCCAAGCTCACCCCATTAGTACCACCATGCTGGTTCAACCCTAATGTCAACGACACACCATGCCCTCCACCATTGAAGCTCTGGTTCGGGTTCTGATTGTAATTTGTAAAGTCCAGCTCCATCGATGATCCAAATGCATCTGTTACACGCCCGAAACTTTGCTGTGGGTGCATTTGAAGGGTGCTTTTGCCGCTTCTGGAGTCATGACCAGTGCTTTTCTCACCAGGGTTGTTTGTGATGATGGACGAGAGGCATTCTGAGTCGATTCGGACGAGTTGGAGTTGGTCCTGGGTCGGTTTCTGATCTTCGGGTCGTGTCATATGCGTGCTCGGATCGCCAAGATGATCAGTAGTGACACCATCTGAGGAGGACATGTTGATGTTGTTTTCATGCTCCTTTGTTTCTTCCATGTACATTTCTTCAACCATAGGTTTCCAAAGCCTCACCCTTGCATTGATGAACCAGTTTGATACCTGTTTGAAAACCCAGCACAATGTGTAAACAAACAAATTGCATCAGACTAAAATGATATCATCGCTGATGACATAGATCATAATATACACTAATTACTGCATTATAATATGATCACGTAAATTATATAATTAGCTAGGGATCCTAAGAAGATATGCCAATTATAATATAAACTAAATGGTGTGGGATCATAATTCTAATTTGTAATTTTGTAAATACTAATATTCTAGAGGGAGGGAGATGTGGACGTGCCTGGCTTCTTGAGAGACCCGTTTGGCGAGCTAAGATATGTTTATCAACATCGCTTGGGTACCTGCAGAAGTTTTCATCATCATGAAGCATTCTTGATATATACTCAAACAAATACTACTGTTACTATGAATATGTAGAATTGAAAGACCCAGTAGTAGTGAGTGACCCACAAGAAAAAAAGAATATACATGGCTATGAGGGAAAAAAACATAAATGATTGCAAAATAATATGACAAAAATTGAAAATTTTGGATCAGAATCTGAATGGTGGTGAATAGAAACAACCAAATTAAGGTGTTTGTTGATCATTCACATCCATGTTTTACACGATTTGAGAGATGAGAACCAAGTCACAAACTTTGCCTTACTAGCACATAACATTGATTCTTTGCAAAAATCTGATTTGTAGTTTACTGCAAAAAGAAGGAATGTGACTTACGGGTGAAGAAAGTGTTCGAAGAGCCAAGCTCGAAGAACCGAGACGGATCTCTCTGGAAGGCCACGTTGGGGCCGCCATGGATGACTCTCCATCATGTTCATTTGTTGAAAGGCCCTCTGCTGCCGGAGAGTTTGGTCGAGAATCCGCAGCCGAGGTGTCTCGCCTCGGCTTGCTCCAGGAGCCACCGGGTCTTTCTCCCCCATTGCTTTCCTTGTTTCCTGAATCTGAGCTACAATCCCGTCTTTCAAGCTCCGGAAATGTCTTGACATGGCTTTCGAAGCCAACTTCGAGTACACCGTGGCGGCTCCTGCGCCCGCCACGGTTTCGAAGGTTGCGACGACGGCCTTCATCTGATCACAGTAGTGCTTGTATCTCCTCTCCACCTAATGAACCACATATGATCATGAAATTGGAAACTAAAAATTAAAAAAAAAAAAAAGAAAAAAAAAGAAAAAAAAGGAAAATAAAGGGTTTCTGGGTATTAATTGAAAGGCCTCCAAATTTGTTCGTCAGTCCAATCATGCCGACCCCAATCCATCAACTACGCAGTAAAAGATTTTAACTTTCCATTCTAATACACACTCTCAGAAACTGAAAGTTGGGTTTCAAGAAAAGGAAGGGATCTTTTTCATGGTGCTAGAGAGATAAAAATAATTACTGGTCAAACAAAAGTACGTAAATATTTATATCTCTACTTTGATTTACCTCTTCCAGCATTTGAAGCAGTCTGGTTTTTCTCTTCTGCAATTCAACGAATTCGAGTGAGTACAGGGAAGACTGCTTTTTCGAAGCACTGCCATTATTGTTATCCTGATCTTCCCACTGTTTAGTTTTGTTTGACTTGTGCTTTGGAACCCCAAGAGCATCAGTCTGCTTTGTTCCGAGGCTACAGAACTCATTTAAGAGCTCCTGAGCAGGGCCCAAGTACTTTGAGTTTCTGAGCTGGAAAAGCCCTGCTTGATTCTCATGAAGAAGAGCTTGGTGTCCAAGACCTGAGCTTTTACCCAAATAACCATCTTGCAGTATCATATGACTTTGATTGATGCCCCCAATATGATCTTGATGATGATTTGTCTGCCTGAGTTCAAAGGACTGTAAGCCAATACTAGAAGGATTGGATGAGCTAAGAGAGAGTGAGAGGCCCTGGCTTGGCCTCTCATTACCTTCACATGGAAACACACACCTCAGTGAAGAATCATCAACTAGGAACCTATTGTTGGTACTCTCCTGATGCCAAGCCCCAGCAGACTCCATGAGATTCTGGTTTTCGCTGCTTGTTTCCGACATGCCGGTTGTGTTGTACTCTTGCTGATGAGGATTATGGTAGAAATGATCTGCTCCTTTCGAAGATGAAGGCCCTCCTCCTCCTCCTCCATGTTTGGAGAAGAAGGCTCCTTTGGAGAAGCCTATCATCTCCATGCCTGTGGTCAAGTTGAAGATCTCTGCTGGATTTGACTGATCAAAGCCTTGGATCTGATTTGCGAACTGGTTCTGGTGGTGGATGGTTGGATTGGCTGATGAAACATCCGAGTAGCAAAACCCAACTGATGAGGACTTATGATCTTCACTGCACAGCTCTCTAGCCATGGAATAGAAACTCAGATTCTCTCTGTCTTCTTCTTCACAACAAAAAGGAAGAAAGAATTCAATTACTTAATGAAAAAAGAGAGCAGCTCATGAAGAATATGAATCGATCAAATCAAGATCAAGAATCCACAGGTAGTTATATATATACTTACCAAGTGGAGGTGGAGGGGTGGAGGTTGAGTATATATGTTGTGGTGTGGTGAACTGGTGATGGTGGTGGGCTTCTTCTGTTTTTCTCAGACTTGTTCTGTTAATATGCCAACAGGGTGAGCCATGAAAACCCCAACCTAGGAAGAAAAAGATCAAATATATCTCCTCAGAAATAGAAGATCAGATAGGGCTGATGATGACCTCCTAACCATGTTCATCATTTCATTTCATATATGGCCTCTCTCCCTCTCTCTCTCTCCTCCCCCTCTCTATTCTCTCTCTATATATCTCTCTCTCTAGTGGGTCAATGCTCCATGATATAAATACCTCCAAAATAGACTTCCTAGAATGAGAATTCTAATACTCGGCCCCCTCAATTATTTCATACCCAACAATTGTTTAAAAATTAGTGTTAATTAAAAACACATTTTTAGTTTTTTAATCCATATGATAATCAAAATGATTAGAAAATTTGATTAATTAATTTAGTTTAAACACCCTCCTCCCTCCCCTATATAGTACAACATAGTAGTAATGAATCAATGATCGTCCTTTGCCTTGCTACACAAACTACAAGCCGCCACACGACTTGTTCCCTCTTTTACTTTAATCATTTCTTCTCAAAACCCTACTCCATGATTAACTTGATCATAATCCAAGACGTACTAAAACCCAGAAGAAAAAAAATTACCGCAAAGAAAAGTAAAATCTCTGCCACGAATCCCCAGAAGTGTTTTCCTAAGTAGGAGTTGTTTCCAGGCTTTTTCAGATGGGGTTTAGTGAGCTAGCCTTCTGTTCTTTTTTGGTACAGAGTCGTGGGGTCTTTCCCTGTCCTTTGTGCAGGACTGAGCTCCAGTCCTAGCTAGCTTGGGGTCGACTCTGTAGTACTACTGGTTTTACGATCAAGCTTCTTCTTCTTATTTTTCACGGCGAGGGGTGAAATGTAAGAGAATAGATGCGCGCCTGGAGTTGTGGCAAAATGTTCCCAAAACAAGGGGACGAGATGAGGTGGTCCATTTGTTTTTGCCATCCATCTAATTCTTATTAATGTTGTGTATTAAAGTAGTCCACCCATATGTGTGTATATCTCGACCTCTCTCTCTCTATTTTCATCTATACGCATTTGGGACCGCATCGTCTTTTTCTTTCCTTCCTTTCTTTCTTTCTTTTCTGTTTAATTACGAATGGAGGAATGAAAATAATATGCCCTACTCTCTCCCACGCGCGCCCCTGTCATTCATTTAGTCTTCTTCTTCCACAAGTGCCCTATCATGATCACCAACATTTTTCAAGTTGGCATGGTTTCTCCTCCACATGTTCATTAAGGAAATCATGACTTCTTCCCCAATTGCAAGGTCACTGCCGCATTCTAGAGAGTCGATCGATCGATTAAAGTTTTCTCTTTGTTAATTAGCTAGGGTTCAATGTAGCAATAAAGATACCGTTGTCGGTCAATTTACACTAACGCCGTTTGATTCTCAAATGCAGTGTAAACTTGATCGTATAATTATCTCTTTGAATTATAGGCGAGCGAGCACATTAAGTTTAAAATTTTAGAACCTAGGTTGTCAAGAAATGGGTAGGTGTTGATTGAAATGAGACATTCATCAAATCTCAATAAGAGTAGGTATAGCTTGATTGTCGATATTCACAATATTCAGAAATGAAATTGATAGGGAAATAATAACTTCTCTTATACAACCGTCGACCGATTTTAAATACGATCTTATACACACGTTTAGGTTCCAAATTTTGTGTATGCCTAGTGAGGATATATATTGGGGATCATTTCTCAAATACACTAAAGTTAATTAAATGACTCCGTATATACCACATAACTTGATTAATAATCAAGTTTCAGATCAAAGTGAAACATACACACATAATGCATGGGTCCTATGTGTATGATATCTATATCTACTAGAGCCATGATCAATGTTTCAATGGTTTTGCATCTTCACAATGTTAATTATTATATCACAGGACGATTGATAAGAAGTTTGACAAGCCAATGCAAGCTAGTTCTTGTCATCTTAAGCACGAGCCCGTCTCTTGTACATAAGAAGATTATAGACCATAGGTCCCTCCTAATCTGATATCGAGGGCCCTAATGTTCCTTCAAACCAACCTCTCATGCACCACAAATGAAACTCACCCTACTAATTAACTATGATTTCTTGAAATGAACTTCACATTCAGATTAAAACGACCTGATTTCAAGTAATTAAAATGCTCTTGATGCCAAAATGAACGATCATTTTCATTTCGCTTTCCCATTTTCATTTTTAGCAAGTAAGAAACTAGATGTTGTTGACGTGAGCTACAAGCTCCAAGAATTGAGAGTGTGAATTTGCAGGAGAGGTCCTAAGCAGCTTTAATGGTTTTGGTCTGTTGGGAAAAGCAGGTGGTCCTCCTAAACTAACAGAACCTTTCTCCGCCGCTTGCCATTTTTCCCCTTCTCTTCTTCACCGTACCTCTTTAACCTAATTATCGATCCCTCCTACACCAGGCTGACGTCCTCATCATCATCCTGCGCACCCCAGCGCATCTTAGCAAGCCCTAGTCCCTTTACCTCGATCACTCTCTTCGAGTCTCTCTGCCAGAAAACTCAGTTTAACTATCAGCTTTGTCATCCTTACGTAACTTTCACCCAGATTTTATATTAGCCTCAGTCGCTCTTACATAACCCTTTCCTCTTTGCTTATGCATGATGCCTCCCTCGGACCCGTACGGACACGCCCTACTTTTGAAGGGTATGTCTATGATTGTGTTTTTGTAATTTTGTTTATGGAGAGGGAAGGAGGGGTCAATTTCTGGGTGGGACGCCACCGCAAAACCCCATAAAAGACGGGTGACCTTGCGTTGAGATCAGCTGCCTGGCACAGTCGTTGTTTGTTTGCTCCAGTTTTGAAACTGGGTGTTCATTTTCTTTGGAACTTGAAACAATAATTCTGAAGAGCCAATATATAGGGTGGTCCTTGGTTCATATATATATTCACGTTGATGGGTTTTCAAATCTTTTGCATGGACCATTCTATAGCTGGTTAGGGTTTTGCAGTCATCCCAGTGGCATCTCTGCCATGGATGCAGCTTTTGAATCTGGGAATAGAACATGGTGTTTGTAAGAAAGAGAAGAGTGGTGGCATGGTGGTGATGACGATGACGATGATCCAAAGTGGGAGTGAGAAGAGGGGGTGTGTTAAAGGGTAGGGCAAAGATGACACACTATCCAGATCTAAGGGGGTTGATTTACTATTTAGTTATGTTTTGGGGGCCTTTTGGACCAATGGATTGGTGTGGCTTTTATGTCTGTAGGGACTGTTTTGTACTTTGACTCTGCCAGCCACAGAATAGATAGGTTTTTTGACTATGTTTCATCATCTCAATCATTGACTCATTTTCCACGTACACCTTGAAAATTTCACCTCGACCACGTACTCCTCCTCATGTTTTACATTGACAAACAAAAAATTTTCTACGTATCAAGATAAGGTATAAGTGAACGGAACAACTAATATGTAATATTTTGATCAAAAATTCTTCTATACATCAAAATACAAGTAAACCGTGTAACTAATATGTTATTTAACCCTAATTTGATGGCTTCAATTTTACAACTACTACTAGCATCAAGGTCACGTAAAACAAAGGGATTTTACGATGAGCAATTCATTTGCCATTTTCGGTTAAGGTGGTTGTTTTCCTTTGTTTTCATATGCATGAAACCTTGGAATGAGAAACACATGAAAACCAAAGCCATAGGCATCACACAATAGTGACTTGCTGATTTTGTCACATTTCTCAATTGGTGATCCTAAATTGGTAGGAGAGTATTTCCAAAGATAAGATACCTCCTCGTTAGTATGTCATTGTTTGCCTTGTCAACATTTTTCCATCGTTTTTTGAAAATGGTTTCGTTTGAAGGAAGCGATGGAATATATGTGGCATTAGCATATGTGTAATTTTCATGGAATATAAAACGATTTGAAAAATTAGTTTCAATATTTAATGAAATTAATAAACTGCTTGACCATAGTTGCCAATGGAATTATGACCGCGCTCCCTAGCTTTCTCCTTTGTCCTAATCAAACGTAGAAATTTATGATTAATTTCCATAATAGACTGGGCATCATGGCGGCTGCATGAAATTAAAGATTTACCTTTCAAAACTAAGCACAATTTATAACAATCATTAATTTGAACTATCATTGTAAGGTACGTACAATTCACTATACTTGTTGGTTACTCGATCTTTACATTTAACACATTTATTGAACGCCTTTTTCATTAAAAACCCTCGATTAATCTTAAACCCTAGTCTAGCAGCTGGCCAGTTCAAATAAGTTGGTTCAGAAGGTTAATTAGGAGTATATTTATCAGTGTTAGTGTTTTACATAGATACATTACAGTAACATATGGAAGTTCTGAATTTGGTAAGAGGTAAGTCATTCTATAATACTCGTGTCGTCGCAGCGGTTATTATTTCTTACCCAACTAAAAGGGACGGTAATATATAGAAGTTGAAAGCATGTAATGTCCAGTATTTCATTTGTAACCATAGCTTTCCCAATTTTCCTTTTATTCCTCCCTTTGTGGAAAGGAGGAGGAGAAGAAAAGAGCAATTTGGCACTAGCTCGTAGTGCATAATAACACCACAAATAAAGACGACTCACATGGAATTTCTTTGTTCTCTTGGACCATAAGATATATGTAACCATTGTATGAAAAATAAACTCCAAAGGGTACGTTAAGAAGGGACACCATTTTTGTTTCTATAGCCGTTAAAATCTAACATCAAAACCTTCACCCGTTTTTGTTCTTGAATGATGGAATGGACTGTCAAGCTCCATCTCTCTGCAGCTGGTTAATTCGCATGCTTTCTGGGGTGTGGGGGTCTAGATCGATCAATTTCTTGCGTCAATTCCACAGTTAATAGACAAAACAATTGAAAGTGAAAGAATGATAGAGATCGATATTTTCATCACAGACGAACTATGAAACTTCTTGCTCCTTTGGTTTTCCAGCTCTAGCTCTTATATATGCAATTAACTAATGAATGCAACTGTATTACCTGAATACATTTCCATTTTTCTTTCCCTTCTAATCCATGCATCAATCATCTGAATACTTTTCACATTGAGGAAAAGAAAATGCCAGGGTTCTTGTTTGTATATATAAGTCTGTGTTGAACTTTCATACACGACCGTTAACGTTTTGTGATATGCTCGAATATACAATATTATCAATACACCAAGGAAATGACCAGAAAAGTAGTCTCAAGAAGAAAAGGAGGCTTTTCTGGCTATTAGATATGATTAATTTCCTTAACCTTTGGTCTTTCACTTGCTTAAATAAAGATCTCAAATCACAACATGAAGTAGCTAATATAAACAAGAGAAGGTGGGAAAGGTGGAACTAGCTAGCTAGTTTAGGACCAGTTCAATGAAAATGAAAAAAAGGGTAGGACCAATCCAATAATTAAAAGATAAGCGAATTGAAGCCAAAGAGAATATATAAAGGCAATAGAAACATTGGACTACGATGACAAAGCTCGATCAGAAATGAAATTGGGCAAAGGGGATGAAGAGGATGACCTTTAACACTAGCATATTCACACAAACGATGGCATCGTGTTCGCAAAGGACTTAATTTGATAACTTCATTCTGTGTTCGCAATTTGGATCTTAAATTTTGATGAATTGCAGATAAATCTTATCATCTACACGACTACGAACGTATATTAGTTTTTTCACGTAAGTGATCGATCCGTAATAAGTAAAATTCATGAATGTTTTTTTGTGTGTACAAATCATATAGTCAGCATCGACTATATGACAATCCAATGATTAATGGATTCATTAGCTTCTTCAAATTATATATTCAGATCAAAGTTTTGACTCATGGACTGTCAAGTGCTCAAGGCCACATTGTGTTGCCGCCATGATTAAGAGTTCTCTCAAGGCGTTCTATCTATCAAGCACCATATATCAAATGTTTCTACAGAGCTAGCTTTCAAGTGACAAAGCCACATGTAGTTCGAAGGAATTGAAATTGGTAGTCTGCTTTTGTACATTTCTCATGGAAATATTTGTAAGATGCGGCATTCCTCCTACTGTCGTTCTCAAAGAGATGGTGACTCCAAAAACAACTTTGTGTGTACGTACATAAACTTATGTTTATCCCAATCTCCTTGGGGATTTTTGGACGGCTTGCTACGATAGGCAGAATGTGATGTAGTGTTTTGTTTTTCCTCTTTGCCATAATACTTTTATGTGTTCAAGTTGTCGGCTAGATTATTGAAGTTGCTATATATGTATACAAATATCTACAAATATAGAAGTTTTTATAAAATTAACATCAAATCGATCGTGATAGTAATGAAATGACTAAGAATGAAGTGCTTGATGCAGCTCGAGTGCTCGACAGGAATAAAAGCATAACAACTTCTATCAATTTTCATTAATTTGTTCTTCTTTTCGAGCTTCCTTCAGCCTCTCATACACGGTTTGAACAAGAAATTAAAACCCATGCAGCCGTATAAGGCCAAAAGATTATCGCCTTGGTATACAATTCCCGTAAGGCCGTAATGAAGTATTTGCTTTGGTGTGTGAACACCAAATGAATTCATACATACATTTTTTTTCCAAATCCAAAAGAAACTAAACAGTCAATGACAATTTATCGGCCTTCATTTGCAAGTGTGACCGTAGACCAAAAATCTGCCATGCAAAGTTGTTTCGATCTCAAGTCGAAGCTAATCTTAAGTCTTAACTACTTATATCTCAATCTCGTTTACTCGGTCACTAGCAGGCTAATAATAACAGTTACGTAAATCTTTATGGTTAGCCACAAACCAGGTGAACAACATTGATCTATATATACGATCGAAATCGATCTGTGACTTGTTTATTAAGTCTTCTCTGACCTAGAATAATTGGGCAATTAAGCCTTGAACTTAGAGTTCACCATTACAATGAGGAAATCATTTTCTCATGCATGTGTTTAGAGTGGTCATTGAGTCATTGGCACGTGCAATCTACAAGGCTACAAGCAAGAAGAATTAGGAAACAAATCCAAATTAGGTAACAAATCCACACTTCTAAGATATCAAAGCATATTATTTAGTAACAAGAAGATATCTTAAACCAACTATTACTATATGTTCTTCTTGTTAAATTGAGAGATATGTGAGTCAGCAACAGGACTAAAGTCAATATAAGTGACAAAAGAAACCCAAAAGAAAATTGAGAAAGAACCATTTAGCTTGTTGTCTTGGTGTGCATCTGTTTCTTAACAATTTCGACCTGTTTCGTTCTTTCCTTTCCACACCACATAACACAATATTGTTGATTAATGTTTGAGCTGAATCTCACTAATAAGTTAATTTTGCTTGCATGTACTGCTTTGGTAGAATAATCATATTGTTGGCATTCACAAGATGGTTTCTTAAAAGACCTAGCTACCATTCTCATTGGATGATTATTGATTATCTAATCTTAGCTATATATGCTAAGCTTTTGTGTAACAGACATATCTTTCATGATCACTATAAACTAATGCCTTCTTTTATTTTATTTTTCATTTTCTTTGTTTATATTATAACATGTAGATGTATGTTCATATTTATAGCAAGTGGGCTGCTTAATTTTCATATCGACTATATCTATATATACATGCATGTACAAATACTATGAATAAAACAGGAGAAATAACTTGAGTGACCAGCTATCATCACTATGGGTGACAAACACTAATGAGAGATGAATAAGTGTCAACAAATAATCATAAACAAACATGTCAAATACCTAAAACTCTTATGTTATGTCCTTAAATTGCAACCAAGCCTTTTAAAATGGACACGCGTCCCATGTTCATTGGCAGTGGTCGCCTTAAGGTGAAAGGGCTTGTCACCGAAATCGGGTTCATAAAACATACAAACTATGTAACACTAAAATCTAACATGGATAAGGCCTTGATTAATATACAATAATTGAGTCTAGCTATGATGAAAAAAGGGTATGGTTCAGTGAAATATACACCTCCTATAGTCCTATACTAACCATTTCAAGCTCAAAGTTGGTAGAACCGAAAGTTAAACTAGGCATTGCTGTCTACATTAAGCATTTTGTCAAAAACCCCAAAGGGTCAATTTTGTATTAGTTTATGTTTTTACTAAGATGGGATTGAAATAGAAAGATCTCATTTGTTAATTGCTACTCGATCATACTCTTCATGATATGCTATTTCCTCTAGATAATCGAAAACATCTTTGTCAATTAATGATCACCATCACTCTTCAGCTTTTTCCAGAAGGGCTGCCTTCATACATTTAGACAGTGGTGGATGATCTTAGCAGCTCGAGTTAATCTCTTCGGTTTGTGACCATGCCCTAATTTGGAGCTAGGCTGCCACTGCAACTTTTCCAAGGTGCAAGAATGTTAGAAGACAAAGGAGGATAGAGATATACAGACACCATAGTTAAGAAGACAGCTACTCATCACTGTGTATTTGCATATGCAAAACTCCCTAACCCTTCAAACAAACAGAATAGGGGGACAATGCTCTTGTCTACGACAAGGACAATAAACCAATTAGGTATTTACTAGTACCTTATCCTAGAGGACTGTACGTTTCCGAAAGAGGTCCAGGGATATAGTACATTGATGTTCCATGTCGATAAATTATTGTAGTCTCTGTATTATAGTTTCAATTAGTTTCCTTCCATGGAAGTGTGGACTGTCCAGGTTTAGTAGTATAGTCCCGGTCAAGGATGGTAAGAACAATTAGTAGTCTAGCATGCATTTATATATTTTGATAAAAGCATGCTTTCAGAGAAGAAATAGTGATGATAGTTAATAGGATGTTATGCTTGCTTGACAACTAGTTCTAATTAGAATTTTAGGGTTAGAGAATAGGACCCCTTACCTAATCCCATAAAGGCGTAATACGTCTTTGTTTGACTAAATAATTGGGTTTAGCCAACAACAAATCATCTACTTGGGATGTTGAGGATCACTCAAACATATATATGATTGGTACTTTACAGAACTTTCGAATTCATCACCAACTATAGATTACCAACTTTCTGATATGAATGACTTGATCAAAACAATTAAGCTGCATGCCATAGAGTTTGAATGACCCAAGTTTAATTGTACCTAACAGAAACAAAATTGATAGTTAAATGGGCAAGGTTCAGACATATAAAATTATAAATTGTTAAGATAAAGTATGGTAAGTTGTTAATATACAGGACAGATTGATCTTCTTTTTCCTTCTAATTTTTCAAATACTGTATGAATCGAAGTCTCTTTCTACATATAAAAGAATATCGTGTCATAAGAAAACGAAAAAGAAAACTATACGATTGCTAAAAGATGAAGTTCGAAATCCATGATATATGGCCACTTCTTTGATAAAAGTGAAGAAAAAAGCAAAATTATGAGACTACTTTCAATAGCTAGCTAGACATCCATACGAACATCTAATTTTTTTAGAGAAGATCGATCAAGAAAGTTGTGTGTTTGATATCTATAATTTACACATTTTTACACATTTAGTGATCAGATTCTTCCATTTTCCATGAGCTTTTATTCAATGATAAATTCTGGCAATGATCTTATATACTTTTCCTTTGATATGCAAGGATTATCTAGATCAATACGAATGATGAAAATCAAATACACCCATGATAATTTTCAGAAGTTGGGCCACTTTCCATTTTCATACGTATGTACAAACCTGAGTCCAAAGTGAAACCCAATAAAACACAAAGATCCAATCTTTTCTTATCATCAAAACCATACAAATTACTCACCTGCTTGATTCTGATCTAGTCTATTCCCTTGACCCTGACTTTTCCAAGATCAAATGGGATTGATACTTTTCTGAGTTTTCTCTATACTGATCAGCTCCTTCAAGAAGCTAGACACATCAATTGGGAGTTTGGGACCCAAAGGGACTATTGCACATTAGGTCCCCTAATTGCATTTCCACCAGTCAGTTCATGCCCTTCTGTCCATACATGCAAATGAACTGATCAAAAGATTTTGTACAACACAAAAATTGAGAACACCTATCCAATTTTCACCACATGAAACACACAAAGAGCACATGATACGATTTGACATGTGATATATGTTAGTGAATGTACATGAAATTAAGAAATATCTCAGCAATCTTGCAGATACATATTGTGACTAGATCGAAGCCTAGAGCTGGAGTAGTTCATAGTCCCAAACTGATGGTATTGCTACTCATGGCAATGCCTCATTTGTGCTCTTCTGCTTCCTTATTTTACATGTCCTGGTTCCCTAAAAATGCAACTCTTTCTTCACCTATCCAATTTCCTCAACAAAGGGTCTTTAGTTTTGATACAGTCATGTGCCGTGTAAGCCCCGTGGATTCAATTGAACAATATTCTGGTAATGGGTTTGGTAGTCTGACTGAAAAACATTATGATCATAGAGAATCAGGTAGTACTAGTACTAGTACTAGTAGAGCTCTACCTCCAAGGCCTCGACGGATAATTTTGGTTCGGCATGGGCAGAGTGAAGGAAATGTGGATGAGAGTGTCTACACTAGAGTTTCTGATCCAAAGATCCGATTGACAGAGAAAGGTATTGCTGATGCTGAGGAATGCGGGAAGAGGATCAGGGAGACGATTGAGAAAGACTGAGTTGAAGATTGGAAGGTCTACATCTATGTGTCTCCTTATAGAAGAACAGTTGAAACACTCAAGGGGTTAGGGAAAGCATTTGAGCGCTCAAGAATTGCTGGGATGAGAGAAGAACCTCGCTTAAGAGAGCAAGATTTTGGTAAGTTAATTCATGCCATTAAGGGTTAGTTTTAACATTGGTGTACACAAATACACAATCTAGATGAGATGTCTATTTATCTGCTTAATTCTAGTGTTCAAGTTTTCAGGTGATACTAATATTCGAAAAATGTCATGTCTAGATGAGATGTCATACATTTTTCTCGCTAATTTTCGAACTATAGAACTATAGTTTGACAACATAACATGTCAAATTGCCACGAAACGAAAAACTTTGCTTCCCAATGCATGGTAGTTTCTGACAGTGCAAGTATACATAGATATTTGATCAGATTTCGGTCTTGTTACACTTCCGTATTTTAAAGGGAATTTTCAGGATAGGGAGAGGATGAGAGTGGAGAAAGCTATGCGTATGCTTTACGGTAGATTCTTTTTCTGGTTTCCTAATGGGGAATCTGCAGCTGATGTTTATGATAGGATTACAGGTACACATTAGAGCTTCTCTACATTTTATCAATTTTTTGTATACATTCGATAAGTACAGCAATGGTTTCATGTGAACTGCAGGATTCAGAGAAACATTGAAATCGGATATCGATGTGGGACGGTTTCAGCCACCAGGAGAGAGAAATACAAACATCAACTTGGTGATAGTTTCGCATGGCCTAACGCTGAGAGTGTTTCTGATGAGATGGTACAAGTGGACAGTGGAGCAGTTCGAGGGCATCAACAACTTTGGTAATGGAAGCATGGTTGTTATGGAAAAAGGCTACGGTGGAAGGTACTAATCTTGCATCCTGGTTTGAACCCGGCCAGGATCATGTTTACAATCTCTCTTGAATCAGATTTGTATAGAAAGAACTGTCAATTGAATCAGTTTGAAAGATTGCAGGTATAGTTTGTGCATGCATCACTCATAAGAAGAGCTAAGAGAGTTTGGATTCTCAAACGAAATGATAGTTGATCAAGAATGGTATGTAAATCAGAACCGAGTTGATGATTTTAGCTGGCTTGCAAGCTCTGGTGCTCTCATTGATCAGTTTGATGTGTGTGCTAACTGCTAACTGCTAATTAAGTGTGTTTGTTTTTGTTTTTGGGGTTGCGGTGAAATGAATCAGGCAAAAGTATGCAAGACCTGGTGAGCTGAACTATGATTGTCCAACATTAAATTCCTTCTTCACCCACTTTGGTGAAGATGATCGATGATTCTTTTCGGGACTAGAATCTGGTAATGGTCATTCTGTTGGCACCTTTTTTATGGTGGATCACCATGTTATATACTTTAACATGATCGTTCGAGAATTATGTATCCAAGTCTGTCATGTGAAGTGGAAAAGTCCTCCTTCCAACTAAATGAGTTTTTTGGTGAAATGAGTAGAAGAAGATGAAGAACTTCCTAATATCACCATTCCTCTTCGATTTTAATCTACTCACTAACAAAAATTTCATTCACCCTGACTTCTCTAAGAATCAAATGGAATAATACTTTTCTTCATACTCAGCTCCTTCAACAACTCATCCCAGAAGACACATCAATTGGGACCCCAAAGCAACTACGCAGAATTGGTCCCCTCTAGTTAGGACAAAAATCTTGGCCCAGGAAGGAAGCACCTAACTCCATTTCCATCGTTCAGTTCATGCCCTTCTCTCCAAACCAATGGACTAATCACAAGTCACAAGATTCACAACCCAACAAAAATGAGAAGAAAAGGTCCCCTCCTCCATTTTTCACCACATAAAACATACCGATCAGATAATTGAAGTTCAAACCTATTGACACACCAAGAGCACTTGATTTGAATTGACATTTGATATATGATGGTGCATGTACGTACATAAAAGCTCCAACAAGAAACTCGGAGCTGTGTTTCTCTTTGAAACTTAGGCAGGCTCAAGTAGCCCTCCATCTTGGACCATATTGCAGAATGCAGATGCATATATATATGACAAGAAGTAGTTCAAACTAATGGTGAGCTCTAGCTACTCATGGCAATGAGTCATTCATGTTTTTCTGCTTCCTTGTTTTACACTCCTTGCTTCCCCAAAAATGCAACTCTTTCTACGCCTATCCACTTTTCTCAGCAAAGGGTTTATGGTTGTAATGTAATCCAAGCCGGTGCAATCCCTAGGGAAAGCATTGAGCATTCTGGTAATGGGTTTGCTACTTTTCCTCAAAGGCATTACTCCAATACAGAGACAGGTATTAGTACTAGTACTAACAAAGCTCCTCCTCCAAGGCCTCGCCGGATAATCTTGGTTCGGCATGGGCAGAGTGAAGGAAATGTGGATGAGGGTGTTTATACAAGAGTTTCTGATCCAAAGATTGGATTGACAGAGAAAGGTGTGGCTGATGCTGAGGAATGTGGGAGGAGGATCAGAGAGATGCTTGAGGAAGACCAAGTGCATAATTGGAAGGTCTATTTTTATGTGTCTCCTTACAAAAGAGCAGTTGACACACTCAAGGGTTTAGGGAAAGCATTTGAGCGATCGAGAATTGCTGGCATGAGAGAAGAGCCTCGCTTAAGAGAGCAAGATTTTGGTAAGGACATGCTAGATTTGTCATTGATAGTTTGATAACATAACATGGCAAAGTTGTCTAGCAAGATAGAAAAGTCTGTTTTTGAAATATGTTCTACATGTGCAAAGAACAAGAGAATTTTAACTTAATTATTTTGGTTTTGCTACACATCTGTATCAAAAGGGAACTTTCAGGATAGGGAGAAGATGAGAGTGGAGAAAGCTATCCGAATGCGTTATGGTCGATTCTTTTACCGGTTTCCTAATGGGGAATCTGCAGCTGATGTTTATGATAGGATCACAGGTCTGGTTCTACAACTTATCGATTATTCATTGTTGTATTGATCACATTTGCCTTGAACTGCAAATATTTCTAGATTTTGAAGCATTATACTGTTGCAATTACAGGATTCAGAGAAACACTTAAATCGGATATAGACGTGGGACGGTTTCAGCCTCCAGGGCAGAGAAATCCAAATATCAACTTAGTGATAGTTTCACATGGTCTAACTCTCAGGGTGTTTCTAATGAGATGGTACAAATGGACAGTGGAGCAGTTTGAGAGACTGAACAACTTTAGTAATGGAAGTATGGTGGTTATGGAAAGAGGCTACGGTGGAAGGTACTTATCTTTCTACTTTCTATATGCCAAATATACAGGATCACCATTCAGTGCAGTGCCAGTAGTAAGTAAGCATTAGGGAAAGGGGAACTAAATTTTCAGAAAAATATATGCAAAAAATAAATAAAAAAATTAGGGAATGAATCAGGATTTGAACCCGACGTGAATCGAACACGCAACCTTCTGATCTGGAGTCAGACGCGCTACCATTGCGCCACGGATCCCTTGATGTTAGTATCCTCTGCAAAATAATTCAAACCTTATGACAATTTGCAGGTACAGTTTGTCAGTACACCATAGAGAAGAAGAGCTAAGAGAGTTTGGATTGTCAGATGAAATGTTAACTGATCAGGAATGGTAAGTGATCCAGAACTAAGTTTGATGGTTATTATATCTTTGCTGCTCTTGATGTCTAACTCATTGGAAAGTGTTCTAACTGATTGAGTGGTTGGTCTCTTGGGTTGTGATGAATGGTGTAGGCAAAAATATGCAAAACCAGGAGAGCTGAACTATGATTGCCCAACGATAAATTCCTTCTTCACCCACTTTGGTGAAGATGATGATGTTGCAGCTGAGGAGGAGTACTTGTAATACAACATATAACTTAGCAGTTAGTTTATATTATTGACTAACTACACAAGCAGATACCTATAATACTTCATTTAAATTATTTGTACGTAGTTGGGAATGAACATCCAAATTCTTTGACAATTTTACCGGTGAAAACCAGAAACTATATGCGATTCCTGCAACCTCAATATCCATTGTTTTTGGAAACAAAACATATTTTACCATATATAAAAGTGAGACTGTAAAAAAAAATACAAAAAATGTAAAAAAAAAAATACAGAAAATTTAAAAATAAAAATGGAGATGCGGGGTATCGATCCCCGTACCTCTCGCATGCTAAGCGAGCGCTCTACCATCTGAGCTACATCCCCATTGATGCTTAAGCTCCTCATTCAGTATATTAATGATTGAAGAAAACATATACCGGCAGATCTTCAAGATGTTGGCATAGTATATTTCCCTAGGAAACAGATTATGGAAAGATTCTCCATTAGATATCCTTACTTGATTAGGAAGGGAAGTTTCAAAGATATCAGGCAAAACCCTATATACATTCTATACTTATGAAAGATTGTATACATATGTGACGAGGTCTAGATTCCAAAGAAGAAGAAGAAGAAGAAGAAGAAGAAGAGCAGTCCACGATGAGTGATCAGTGCTCTATCTGCTTGGAAAGCTTGAACTCCGAGAAGGAGGTGTCCGAGACAGCTTGTAAGCATACGTATCATTCGTCTTGTATCGAGTCCTCGCTGCGCTACAGTGATTCATGTCCACTATGCAGGAGGAAGGCGACTCCCACCACTTTGCTGCAGCTGCAGGACGACTCTGAATACCTTCTCTTCTTCCTCAACCTTCTCAGTCTTCTGATTATAGTACTATCAATACACATGTTACTATCAGGGGATACACATATTTTTGAGAGGTAGGGAAGCAACGAATCTGTTTGCATTTGTATGAGTTGTGGAGGAAAGAAGATCAATATTTCAGTTTATGTAATTTGTAAAGACGTTACGTACGTGTCATTAGTATTCTTCCAACTCTATCTCATAGGATTTCTGCTTCAGGTGTGGCAAGGCTAGCTTGCCTGTGCCGAATATGAGTATGAAAACAAGCCTGTTAGAATCAGTGACAGCCACACTAAACCAATATTCTCGCTCTCTCCTGAGCCTCAGCTGGCTCTGCCTTCTAATGCACTATCACCCTAGTAATCCTAACCTAAAACATACTTGCACATCAACTCCTTGTGGCGGTTTATCTGCTCAAGAATAGCTCCAGAATACAAGTTATAATACTGAAGCTAATTCTTTGAGTGGAGAAGATGAAAGGAAAGAAAAGCTCTGAATCAACTTGAAACCAAGCAGGATATGCTGTCAAGTATTCTGCTAACTCACATAACAGATTTCCAAAGACCTCAAGAGTCCCTCCCCAATATGTTGAAACATAAAAAGTGTGAGCACCATCATAACCTACATCCCCAAGAGAATCGCTGTATATTCCACACAAAAACTCACACTCAAGTTGTTCCTTACAACAGCTAAATTATTGAAAATAAAACTTTAATTACATTCCAACATCAAACACTATCAGGCCGTAGTAAAAATACAAAATCATCTTCTTCAACGCAGTATCAGATGCTCTAGAATCAAAAGTATAGACAACAGCCTTGAAAGCTCAGTATAAAAAGAGTTGGGCTGAGGTACCAATAGTATTGTTCTTTGTCAACTTGACCTGAGAAATGTTAATGCAATCCTGTAAGGACCAGCAGGTTTGCGGAACCTGACCTTACTTTCATACACCTTTACCCGGTGATTTAGAATCTCGGTAAAAAATCCCAAGTTTTCTCTACGGCTGCACAAAATTAAGGCAAAGGTTAGATCTTAAACATTGCAGGCTACAACCAAATAATACAAAAGCCACTATTATCACATTCAAGAAGCAAGAAAAGGAACTACAGTTCCATGAGGAAAACTTATTTATCAATATGCACTTCTTATTGTTGCACAAGGAAAAAAAGTGTAATAACACAAAAACAAGAAGTACTTGGGTGAAACTAAGCTCCATTGCAAGTGGCAAACCCTGGTTTTGTTAATGTGACAAAATTAAATGATACATATTGGACAAGCTTTCCTCTAGAAATGCAAAATACTGAAACCAAACATAAGAAAAGCTCAAGAGATGAAGAATAGGGCATCCCAAATATAGGGATGCTCAAATCAAACTATATCCCAGAGATCCTTCACTTCCCAATACCATTTCATAATCCTCTTGATTATTCTATCCACACCAACAAAAAGGACAACACAACATCTCCACAAGGGCAATGCTTTATTCTTCTGAACAAGAGTACAAATGTACAACTCAAGAGACTGGTCCAATGCTAACCAAATCAAACCACCATTGTTTGCACTTTTGAACTACATAATAGTGCTAACATGGCCAGAATCAGTTACGCAAACCAGGATAGGACCAAACTACATGCCAAAATTATCAAAACAACAGTATAAAACTAGCCACTCCCCAAGTAGAACCACCAGTCCAAAAATCTCATCTCATTATCGATAACCACCATAACAAGTATCAATCGACCCATATTGCTAAACTGTTGTACTTCCGTTTAACATGAATATTACTAAACTTTTGTACTTCCATTTAACATGAACTTAGAAGATTCAGACTTCAATCAACCGTACTAAACGTGCAATTCTCTGAATTTTATCTCAGAACAGAATAAAAAGTTGAACAAAATACATCCTATGCCTCTATAGCCTTTTCCAACCTAAACCTGGGTGCATCCAATAAAACTAAAACTTCATCAGGGGAATCCCACCTTGGTTTAGATAGTAAGAAGACCACAAAATTACCGACTAAGATCAAATGAGACTACGGTGATGGAGGTAAAGAGATAGAAAGACCGACCCATTAGAGCATCATTTCCCACACTCAGGACTCTACTAACTTCTATTACTTCTCAATGGTTGCAGCTGTAATTCGTAATGGCCGTGGTCTTTCCTGCTCCCCATTCCGCCTCCAAAAGGACCTCCTCCACCAAACTTCAAATCCTCTTTGTATATTTGGGCAATCTTCACCAGAGTTCAAGAACCGATTAAACCAAGCGAGCAAAATTTCTTGTTGCCATGCTAAAGGCAGTGTAAGAATTGTGTTGCTTAGACCATCCTCAATTAAGTGCCTATCAAGGCCTTTTGATGCCCTCCTCATCCATCCAAAATCATCATAAAATGGCACCAACCATGTACGCAAAAGCAAAAACCTAACATCCTTGGAAGCCAACAGCTGCCCCTTTCCAATCCCAACAAAGAGTCGAGCTGTAACTCTGCTAACCTCATATCTATGAACTGCAGCCACTTTAGAATGTGATTCAGACAACTCAGTTTGAGACGCCCATGTTTTCAAGAAATCCTCAGCCATTTGTCTATCAATCAAAATATCCAAAATCCAATGCAAATTATCCGCTTGCCTTGCAATCTGTCCCACATCTTTCAAGTCCGACTCTGCTGCCCGAGCAAAATGGTGGCAAAGCAATTGCAAACACCCATCACAAGCAGAATACAACGACTCTTTCCTTAGCTCATTATGAGACGAATTCTCACGAAGCATCTTAGTCACCAACCCTTTCATCTCCCGCCTCGCCTTCTCATCTTTTCCTTCAAGAACCACATGCAGAAGCTTCACCAAAACTTCCTCATTGTCATTACCCTCCTCAGTCCCATTAGCCACTTCCAACGACACCCTCTTCAACACTTCCCCAGCTCCAACTCCTTCAAGCCGCAGCTCCGACAACAGCGATGCCACCTTCTCCTCTTCATCCTCTGCCCACGGCGCCGCCTCCAAGTACTCCAAGCACGACAAAACACCAGCATCAAACCCAATTGCCGCTGAAACCTACACCACAACATAATGTACATTCCAAACACATAACCAACTTACCCAAAACAGCTACATTATCAAAATCATTACTTCCTTTCTAAGCAAACCAAACATAACTAAACAAGTTGTTACCTTTAGAATCCCAAGCACTCTAGTAACATCCTCCTTCATCAGTCTCTTCCTCAGATCCTTACAATACATCAACCTCAAAGCCTCAATGTAAACCTCCACGTCATCACAGTCCGCAATCTCCACATTATACGGCGGAGAACTCGCCGCCGTTCTCTGCTGCTTAACCCACCTCTCCGAGAGTTTCACGGCGAAGAACCTGCTGTGCGCGATGAGAATCGGACGGTGCAGACTCATCGAGACACTGAACCCGTCTTTGGCGCCCAACGTCAGCTTGATGTCACTGTTGGTCGGGTCGTTAAACTGGCTCCCGGGGCTCCGAGAACCCAAGAGGTCCGAGACCCGCTGCATCATAAGGGCCTGCTTGTCCTGGACCAGACCGGTCCTCGGCGGCGCGACGACGCCGTTTTGGTGGATCTGGGCGGGTTTCGGGTTGGCCATTTCGGGCTCGCTGGACATCATTTCGAAGAGGGTCGGGCTGGAGCGCGGCGGCGGCGACATTGGGTTGAGCAGCCCCGCCGTGAGCATGCTGTTGAAGCGAGTGAAGCTCGAGTTAAACGAATCGTTTTGGCCGTTGGTCAGTGCCGGAGTGAAGTCCATCACTGGGGATAAGCTCCCCGGAGAATATCGGATCCTGAACGACGACGAAGACAGCGAAGAAGAGTCCGGAGATGGGTAGTTCTGAACCGGGTCGGGCTCGTGGGTCGGGTCGCCGCGGCGGGAATGGGATTGGGTCGGGACGGGTTTGGCAGGGCAGCACCAGGAGTTCTGGGTGGGGGAGACGATCGTCGGCGGGTCGAGTTTCCGGGTCGGGTTGCGGCGTCTGGACTTTGCGGGTTGCTGTTGTTGTGGATGCGTGTGAGGTTTGAGAGGAGCTACACTAGTAGAAGTAGAAGTAGATGAGGCTGTTGCCATGAAATTAAGTATAAATATGAAATGGGAATGGAGTTTATATTGTCATGTGGTTCAGAGACAAATAGTGGTTTCTGAACTAAAATAATATGGCGGGGTAATCGAGGAAGGATGATTAGTGGAGACTAATCCTGCAGTGTTGGTTGGTTTTGTATTAGAGAGAAGAGAAAGAGTGAGTGTCTTTGAGAGTTTGAGATCATCCAACTCATCCAAGTCTGGTTCTTTAATCTGTTTTCTTGATGACTCCGTTGTGGGGAAAAGGTTGGAGCTTTGGGAGTGTCAGAATAAAAACGAGGTGAGAGAGACTGAGACAGCATAGGAGGAGGAGTCCCCACAAGAATGGGTTTTGGAGGTTTCTTTGTTTCTTTACGTGAGATGCTGTTGATGAAGAAGAAGGAGAATCGGCATTGCTTGGATTGGTAGGAATTGTGGTGTGACAGTTGTGTGTTTTGGGTTTGTGATTTGGTTTTGGTATCTGGCCTCATAGATCAGGGGCACTACATGATTGGAATGCTAATGGCTGAGGTGTTAAAAGAGTCTCAACGCACACGTAGTGACGGATCTAATATCCGATCATGAGGTAGGCTTCCTATTCAAGGGTTTGGCAAAAAAAAAAAATTCAAAATTTAGGTAGACGTCAATGAGTTCAATAATTCATACTTACAATTTCATATCTAATAAAAAAAAGAAAAAGATTAAAATAGTTGTACGTGAATAATTTTTGAGATTTAAGAGGTAAAATACTAAAAAACTAGAAGAAAAAGTGGGAGAGAAAGTGAGGAACCGTAGAATAGAGGCCTACACATATATGCACAACATGTTGGGGAGTTCTTAGAGGCGGTTGGGCTTGGCTGAGCACAAAAATACATATACCAGAAAAAAAGAATACCATAATATAGCTAGTTTTTTTTTTTTCTCCCAATAAAGCTCGGTTGGGCTTGAGCCCTACTCACCCTTGTTGTAGATCTGCGTCTGTGCACACGTATATGTCATATGAACGCAATAATTTTTTTATTGATCATGATTATGGGTTAAACACTTCAGTACCCTTTTAATTTAATGGGAAAATGTATATAGAACTACAGAAGTATCAAAAAAACTACAGAAGTAAAAATATTCACTAATTGCTAGCTCTATCTATGCACTGCAACATCCTTTTGTAATGCATTGCCAAAAAGAAAAACATCCTTTGTAATGCTGGTCACATCAATACAATAGCTCATCAAGTGATAAGCCTACACCTGAACCAACTTTGTATTGTGGTAGACATCTCTATTCAATGTAATCAACTCATCGAACTTTCAGTCCCAAGAAAAAAAAAAAAAAACTCATCAGACACATAATGAAGATGAGCTTAGTCTGTTTCTAAGCTACTTGATTGCCATGAAAGTTTGGCTTTTACTATATTGCTTGGGACTAAAGTTGTGTGCATCACGTAGGAGAAAAGGTATTAGCTAGTGGGTGCTCGAATCACAAGGCAAATCGATCTCCTCATTTTTTTTTTTTTCTAGTTTATAATGAAGGACAAAAAGGTTGGTCGAGTATTATTACGCAGATAAACTATACTAATTGTGTTCATCTATGCTTTATCGCTTTATTTGATGCCTTTGTCATTCTGTGCTTCATGTGATGTGCTCCTACTCTCAGCCAAATTCATATAAAAATATCTTCCGAGGAGCTGTCACTGGGCAAATCAGCCAAAATTCTATGCCATGCTTTTGATTTGCTAACCGGACTTTGCTGAAAGAGATTTGGCTTTTTAAGAATTTATAAACAACTGAGGGGTAAAATCATACATTTGGGCCTTAACTTCCTCTTACCTGATCCGGTATGCTTTGGGCCCTCTGCAGAAGCCGAACCCGAAAAAAGATGTGTACACGTGTACGTCCCGGATGTATCCCTAGCGTCCGTTGCCCTAAACACCATGGTATGTATTTACTCTTCCCTTCCTCAATGGTCCTCAGGTCGGTGTTGGTTTCCTATATAAGAGAGTATGTTTTGATAAGTTTAAATTACTTTTTGTAATTGCTGATTAATTACTGTTTAAACTTGTCGGTAAACCATGACTTACCCCTCCTGGGAGCTCAGGAAACCCGATCATGGCTCAAACTCAGCTCGCAATTTGAGGTATTTTATTTGATTTTTCTTTCTTGGCATAGGATTTTGATGTTGATCTATGACTAAAACAGAACCCAGAAAAAGAAACATCAAAATAAGTAGAGGTTGAGTTTCTGGGCGTATGTATATATATCAGTCTATGAGCAATTGAGCATTGATGTGAGCATCTTTTCTTGTTTAAATCATACTTATTTGATGTCATACACAAAAGTTAATGAGTTGTTTCTTTGTTTTAGAGACCTCAGTAATAACATAAAGAACTTTATTTTTTACAATAGAGAACTTTAATTCAAAACAAAAGTTCTTTATGTTATTACTGAGGTCTCTAAAACAAAGAAACAAGTAGCAAAATATTTGGTGGATTTGAGTGACTAGTGAAGTAGGAGATTGCTTGGTTTTGATTGGATTCTTTTTTGTTTTTGTGTTTGGTAGCAATCAAGCCTTGAAGGAGGGGCAATGCAGGAGTGTTTATTTTCTGTCGAGTTTAGGAGGGAATAGACATAGGCATGCCATATTTGGAGTAAAAATCAAAGGAGGAAAAATTTTGGGAAAAGGTCGAGAATTTCTTGAGCCTGTTTCCAAGCTTTTCGATAGAAGTAACCGTGATGTCCCAGCAGGATATAATGTGGTGGCTACCAGGTTGAATAGCCCTACCGAATTGTATTTGTTGTTCCAAAATGATGAAAAACAGAAGCCCTTCGGCAAGCACCACTATCACTCGGCATGCACTTTTGACATAATGACTAAGGAATTGAAGTCGTTCGAGCCCCCTAAGCAGCATAAAACAGATGCACTTTTAATTTCAGCCTATGACAAGCTTTATCATCTCGCAGTATCGGCCGTTGAGGTTTATGATCCACAGGCCTGCTCCTGGAAGAGTTGCTCTTCATTTCCTCACTATCAGGAGGAGGATTGGTCTAGCTCTAGGATGACGGGTTATGCTATTTGTTACGGCTGTATTTTGGTTTCTGTAGAGCCTCCTGAGACATGTGAGCGTCGTGAATCTCCTCTGTGGGTATATGACGTGACTTTGGATGAATGGAGTGAGGTTAAAGTCCCTACCGACGATGATTCTGACTTTCATTACCCTTTTACAGATAAAGCTGTAGTAATAGACGATACTATTTATGCCAGATCTTTTGAGGAAACAGTTGTAGCATTCTCTCTTATGAGGAAACAAATGGTAGATGGTAGTATGGAGTACTCTGTGGACAAACCACGAAAGCTGCATGGCTTGCGTACTTGTTTTCACTTGGATCCTGATTGTTATAGTGTAAGTGATTGTTTGGTTCATTTGGGGGGCTTTAACTTCTGCCTTGTGCAATCTATCCAGAAATATTTCGACAGGCAACGTGTGTTCATCACCACATTTGATATTATTTACAAAGAAGGAAAGAGGCGTATCCGTACTCTAGATACTACCATGCGTGAAGTAGATATTAGCTGTCTTGGTCAATTTTATATTGAATCAGGCTTCACGCTGTAAGTTGTTATTTCCTTCATGATTCTTTTCATATGTTAATTCTCATCTAGATACATGTATAAATTGAACAAGGAGACGTGTGCTTCATCATTTTGTATGCAGCTTTATATAATCTGTGATTGTTGCTTGTTTCAGAGAATGTGAAGAAGGAAACGAGATTGTTAGCACCAGCAGTATGATGCAGCCAACTGATGATCCTCGATTGTGCAAGCTTCAACAGGTCTGTAACACACAATATGAACTCACTTTCTTGTTAAATCTCATAATTAAATCAAAAGAATAATCTTTTTGTGATCTAAGTTATCTAGTTTCTTATTATCATATGTAATCTCACAGGCAGTAAAAGACAAGATAAGGAAGCAGAAAAGAAGACGGAGACAGATGAAATCGAAGTTGAGTTCGCGGAAAATAACCTTGTTGGGTAATCTGTTCAAACCTTGTCGAGAACCCAAGTTCGGTGTTTACTGAAACCATATAAAGGTCGTCTCCTGAGTTGGAGTACTAACGTTATGTATTTCTTTATTTTGGACGAGGTATGACTGGCTGCCTTTTAGTCTTGGATGTATAATTTTGAGTTTATACTTTTTATGTGTTTTGGAGTTTGGCACACTGCTATGTAATTATGGGGAGTATGCATGCTGCTGTTTTAGAGATCGTTAGAAAACTGAAGCTGATTTTCTTTTATTTTCCCTTTGAAACAGTCTCAAACAGACTTTTTGTCTATCCCATCTAGTTTCTGTAGAGACATAATACATGCATCAGTCAAAATCGCATGCACATGACATTCATCATACAATGTCTATACTCCAATTCTATATGCATATATAGAACTGAGAGGATCGCCACATTTCCTCAGCGGTTCAGATAACCCTACCCAAGGGCACTATATAGAGGATCTAGGGACCTCTTCCGACCTCATATAAGGACACTCGTATATCTTAAATCAAGGGAAAATGGAACTCCAATGAAGATCATGGTAACGATCCTCATCAGATAAGGTGTGCATCTGTAAACGGAATGCATATATGTGATTTTTCAGTAATACATGGGACTAGAGGCGTCCAACAATCTTTTTTTAATTTTTTCTTTTTGTATCCAAAAAGCAATCTTTTTTTTTTCTGTTCTTTCTTCGAAAACGGGCTGGAGAGGTACTCCTCCCTACTTCATTACTATTAATAGTTGACAAGATACAATCATCTTCTATTACCACATCCTGAATAATATCACGGTACCTCATCCAACAAAGAAGCTTTAGCTAGGTGTGCAAAAAAGGCTCAATAATTATTATCATCCAACAAAGAAGTTTTAGCTAGGTGTGCAAAAAAGTCCCAATAATCATTAATTGATTAGAGATATGGAAAATTTAAACGAAAGCACCCAACTGAATCAAAAATGATGTCAATTGCAACGGGAATTAGTTTTCTGACCTTTAGCAGTGCCGAATGAAATTCATAATGAGAAATATCGACAAAGCCATCCCACAGCTCTCATATCAAAACAATCTTACGCCATATACCAGTGTTGGCACAGACCAATGTTGTGTCACACATTCTAGGCACGTAAAAGACTTGTTAAGCCCACAACTGGGATGCGTCTCCAAATATCCTAAATTTACCTATGGCACTTAAACCTGCAATAAAAAAAAAAACCATATCTAATAGTATCAATATAAAAAGCTAATGAGTAGAACCATGATACAGCACAAATTGTTTAAACCCTACACTAGAACTTTAAAACATTAAACATGAGAGAAGATATTCTTTAATATGTAGTTGAGACTGGTGTTGTTGCAGAAAAGTGAAATAAAGTTCAATGGAGTTAGATCACGAAAGAATAAACCAAGTTTTGTTCACATTAGTGAATCAGTAAGTCACTGATTTTACATATGTAAGAGGAAACCACAAGTAGCACAAATTTAGAAGAAGTGTATTTGAAAGTAAAATTTTAATATGAGTTTTGGACGAATGCATAAAAAGTTCATAGGGTATGGTTTGCTAAGATCGAATTGAAAAAGAATGGGTAAATGACGTACACACCACCAATCCTAGTTCATATGCCACATCATTACATATTTCAAGATACAAAACAGAGGTACACAAAAACAATGGAATTGGTAAACACCACTTTAGAAAATGGAAGCACCACTTAATCCGCCACAAAAGTACAGATTTGGGTGGTCACTGATTCCAAGTTGGAGGGGAAAGCTCAAATACCAAGTCTCTGTTCTAAATACATATACACATACGTACACATACATATACATATTGCACAGTACAAGTAACCCTGTAACAGGAAGGAAATAATAGCATAATTATAAAGGAGTCCAAGTTTGAGTAGTGAAGGACAGCCAAGTCAAGTTTTAGCCACATAAAAAAAAAGATGAGGTTGAAAAGAACGGAAGTGCCTGCCTCTTCTCCCTGAGAGATCTCAGACCTATATCTTCAGAGAATTTGTGCCCAGCAAGCTCATCTCCGATCTCTCAGCCAAGAAACTCTCTCTCTCTCTCTCTCTCTCAGGTATTCTTTTACTTGTGGAATTATAATCGGTTGTTTAACTGAAAATCCACAATTTCCAGATTAAGATTTTCAATCCTATTTATCAAATATATACCTTAAATCGGTTGTATCTTCAGGTGTTGTGTAATTGAAAGAATAAATAACTTCTAGATTTAGGAAATTAGGTTTTTCAGTCATGCACCTTGTGTTTGAATGTTCCACATTTCACTCTTAATTCTACTCATTTCTACAGTTTAGATCTGAATTCTTCAACGATTAGTTTCACACTACTCAGTCTTATACTTCAAAGTTTTGCCAAAACAATCAAGTAATCTTAAATACTGAATTCTCAACCCCATCTCAAACAATTACATCGTGCCACATCATTTTACAGTTGATGAGATGGTTAAGGGTTTGTTTAAGAATTACTTGGTTCAAAGGCTGTCTGCGGAGCCCAAGAGACGGGAATACAACCTCAAGTCTCTAAAGGCTGTCAACAGGAATCAGAAAAGAAGGAAGATGAATAATGAGGTATGTTTTCCTTTTTCTTAGTTTAGGATTAATGAGGAAATTTAGAAAGGTATAACACATTCAGACTTGCCTGATAATGTGGAATAATATATGCTCCTATGCCATTTAAGATTTTTTATTTATTTTCTGTAGAACAAAGTATCTGGAGTAGATGTCATTGGTTATCAGATTACAAATTATCAACAAAAGCGTGCAATCATAAGACTTAGGGGAGGGGTAGAACTACAGGCAAGCTTTGTTGAATTTCCTAAAGCTGAGAAGAGAAGAGCAATTAGTTGTTTCAAAGCAACTCGGCAAGTAAGCCATCAATCTATTTTGGCACCTATTTTCCTCTGCTATAATAAAAAAAAAAAGAAAGGATGTTACTATTCTACGAGGATGCTACTTTGTTGGCTGATTGGGAAGGAGGAGATGCGAGCTGGTGGCAGCAAAATACACTGTAAGTCTATTCAAGTATCTCAAAACTCCTAAGCATGCGTCTTAAATAACTTGAAAAGGAAACCCGTTTTGCAGTGAACAGATACGGGTCACAAAATATTTGCACGACAAAGGGTTTATTCATACAGGCCTGAATGACCCAAGGAACTTCGCTATTCAAGATAACAAGTTGAAGATGTTAAACGTCACATCAAGTCTACATGAGTACCTACAGACACATCCGAATAGCAATGGAGAGACGGTCAAGAGAGACAACTTCAAAAGTCTCAGGCACTTGATGAGGCTGAGAAATCAGGAGAAAAAGGCTCTAACTGGGATTGATGAAGCATTTTTCAACTTATTTGACCGTGATGATTTACAGTAAGTTTCTTAATTCTTCACTCCTAGCAAGTGTTCTAAACTTTTGGATTAGTGAAATTAAACAAATCTACTTAAAATTCTATTTCATAAACTTATCATGTCACTATGCAATAGGACTCTCAATGTTATAAGCCCTATGGTTTTGTAGAACTGCATTAAGATTGGCACCCTTACTGCATATTTGGTAGACTTGAATGTGTTATAGAAGTTGACTCTAAGTTTGTTAATGTGGTACAGACTTTCTTATCTAAATAAGCATTCTTCTTTTCTCTTTATTTTTACCTAATTGTAGCCGACTTTGATCATCTTTCTAAATAGCAACTCTGTTTTAGAAACTAATCATACCTCCCTGCAAATATGATTCTATGTTTTAAAGGCCCTATGATTCTGCGATTTGGATTGAGATATGGCACCCACATTACATTTTTGGTAATTGGTACACTACTGTGTCATAGATGTTTAAGAGTGCTAAGTTGTAAGTTTGTGGATAAAGACTTTGTTATTCTTTTCTTTTCCTCTTTATTGGTATCTAATTTTTATTTCCCAAATTATTCTTTTCAGCTACACAGACTGGGTTCATAAGCTAATCACTCATCCATATGGTATGAATTCTAGAAAGTACATGTTGTGCTTCCAACGGATTCACCTGGCGGATGAAAGACGCTACCTAAAAGAGAACTTAGCAACGGTAACTGAAGGTCAGAGTTTGACCAGTACCGAAACTGGATACAGACTATTCAGAGTACGAATGTACGTCATCTGAAGGAAGCTCTACCAGAAGAGGAAGCTCTACCACAAGATTTGGGAGAGAGGAAAAAAGAACAATACACAGATGGAGAAATAAAGTCGCTTGTTAGATTCCTTCGGAATATTGCCCAGCACAAGCATGGAGAAGAAGCTGACCAGCTAACCTTTGGACAAATAGCCCAGTATTATGATGAAATCACTGCAGAAGTTGAAGAAATATTCCCAGGACTGTTAACCTTGCTTCTCGAGCAAGTCAAGGTAGACTCAAAATATTACTGGTTTTTCTCGTTTTAATCGGTTTATGACTTATGTCTATTGGATTCTGTGTTAAATCGTTTTGTATCTTAAACTTGGTCTGATTTGTATCGTTTTAGCAATATTTTAATATTTTTCAGGGGATTATGATGGTGTATCTTTAAGACAAAATTTTGCTAAAACACTATCTATCCTATCCAAAAAAAAAAACTATCTAAACTTTCAACAACAAGAGAAAAAGAAAAGATCAATCAAACGCTACCTTGTTTGGGGCGGCCATCCCTACATAGAGGTCTTGCCAACCACTAGGTGCCAGTTCTCTTAGGTCACTGAACCTCGGAGCAATCTAGTGAAAGCATACAGCAGAGGTTCTTCCCTTCTTGACACCAACATGCGTTCGGTACACAATATTCCAAGCAAAACCTCTTACATTTTTTGAGGCCGGTGCTTGTATTAAACCTTGAAGAAGATGGATTTGTCTGGCAACTTTAGGTACCTAGTGTGACTGAAAAAGCAGCTGCTAGGCAAATGAGTCTTTTGAAGAATACCCTGAAATCCAATCACCTTGAAGCATGTCATGGCAGAGAGGCATCGATAGATTATTGTGAACTGCTGGAGAAAATGTATATATTGAGAAGGAATAACCTCTATATTAGTGATAACTGACCTCATCCTTGTTCCATAGTATTCCATGACCCCAAGCTAGTTCTGACCAACCTGTACCTTAGCTGCCTTTCTTAATAACAACAGAAGTTTGGGAAACCATGAGGATTCATCTGGACAGAAGATCATCCCAGTTGCAAATTTCCAAACCGAAGTTTATTTCGGCTAGGAACATAGGTGAGGCGGGGTAGGCATGGCATATTCAAAAGCTACACAGGATAGTCGATCAGTCATCACGTTTTTCAAGTGGCGGTGCTTCTCTGTTCAACACTCGTGGTAACCCCAAGTATGGGCCTCCAACCCCTTGATCAGTTTCTTTAGAAGTTCCTCCAGAATCATGAAATAAATCATTGGTGTTTCGCTACTAGCTAGCTTTCAGTAATGGAAGCTTTCACCTCCCCTCAAACTAGAACATTCCCGTGCCACAGTCTCTCTTAACATCACTACTAGTTCGAGTGATGGAGAGAATTTCGTGGTGAGGTGGTTCCTAACCAGCTACCCACCAAGGAAGCGACAACGCAAAACGAGTCTGCAGCACAAGAAAACATGATATTCAACAAACACAAGAAAACCATCCAGTAGCTACTCTAGAACACCAGAGACAAACAAATCATAGTCTTTTGGACATTTGAGGTGGGTTGATGACCTGAAAAACAAAGAGAAACTTGAGATTCCGAACGGTCAGGGCATTCATGTCTGAATTCAAATCATCAAAGGGATCGGCGGATCTAACATCTCAACTCAGCCACAGTTTCCCTCCCTCTCAAACACAATCAAAGAAAAGCCCCACCTCCCACCCAAGGAAACAGCAAATACAATCTCATTCTCACTCACAGCACAGAACAAACATATATGAATATGAATGAGCAATTCATCGAAAACATACATATTTTTCTAGGAAAATCAATCAACCTAAATAAATAAGAGGCACAGGGATTGTTCTTAAGCCTCTGCATGAGCGCCGGCCAGTCCTCGTGGAGGAGATCCAGCTTTGCTTTCTCTTCTTCTTCTAGCATCATGCAGTCAGCTGACTCGAGAGTAATAACCTAGATAGCTAGGTCGGGGTCATCGTGATAAGCAGATCCGCGTATTAAAAACGTCAGACTGACTAGGTTTCCTTCAGCTTTTCAGGTTTCCGGAGGCTGTTTCAGTCAGAGGTCAAGTTTGTTCAGTTTGGAAGGTTTTCGTACTTTGCAGTGGCGATAACATAGAGGAGGCTACCAAAAATAGCTAAACCAATTTGTTTATAGGTTTTAATAACATTTTACTCTCTACTTTTGTTACACACCACATAAAGAGAATTGACCCCAGTTTCTTCTTGACCTCCCTCCCATTCTACACAAATATTACTGTTTCTCTTCTATTTTTACCCTCTCCCAACAATAGAGGCTACCTAAAAATTTAAAGGTTTTAATATGTTTATTTACCCTCCACTTCTGTTACACTTACACAGTTACATCAAAAAGAGAATTGCAGCATTATCAACTTGACCTCACCTTTGAATCAACCCTGCACAAGTTTACTGTTTATCTTCTTTCTCACTCTCCAACCCGTGTTTCTTAACCTCATAACTTGAGGGATAAATAGCTCTTCTATTAAGGGATCTTTTATTATGACTTATATGAGGGATTGAGCATTAGCCCAACTTTTTGATCACATATCAACATCTCCACCATTCAACATCTAGGTATATATGAGTAGATCATTTCTGGAAATTTTCAGCCTAATTGGTGATCTTTAAGGCTTCGAACTAGCTTAAATCAATAGACGGTTCAAATCTGCCAATCCTGAACCGTTCATGAAAATTGCAGTTTTGAGCACCTTAATGATCATCAATTTGGATGAAATTTTCCAGAAGTGATCTACATATTAGGACCTAAAAACTGAATAGTTAAGATTGAAAAATGTGATCGAAAAGTTAGTCTAATGCTCAATCCCTCATATAAGTCATAATAAGGGATCCCTTAGTGGAAGGGCCCTGGATATATATATTATTTTTTTTTTTTTTGAGAATTAGGGTTTGGCATGTTGGCAATCAACTCAAAACACAGACATTTGATCATGAATCGAAACAAGATAACATACATTTGATCAAGATATATAGGTACATATGTTCCAACAAATTACACACCTAAATCAATAATGAAATGGTCAGAGTCAATGTAAATAATTAACAAACAAAAGTTATTGTGTGGCGCTAGAAGCATGTGTTTTTATAATTTGTTAGCGTAAATAACATTATTGGCATATTGAAATTAGTGTCATGTTTCATTTGTGACGCACAATCATTTACTCTATATGCGATTATAAAAAACTAGTGATCTCAATTCTTGATATTTGTAGTCAGATTTTTTTTTATATAACAACAAAACAACTTGATAGATATCATTCAACCGCCCATTGGTGTTCCGAAGCCCTTACAAACTTTTTTTCTGTTTGGGTGATTCGAGCTAAACATATGCGGTGAATACTAACAAGAATATATGATACAATTTTTAGTTTGAGTTAAGACGTTAAGTAAAGTATGGATTTTAACATTATCACATTGAAGACAAAATCTTTGTTACTCTCTGTATGACAGCAAATTGGGACGAATGTTTTTTCAGTTACGTCATGTGGATCAAATGTGTGGCACGACCCATTTTTGTCTTGGGCTTGGGCTTGGGCTTGTGTATCAGAAGCCCAACCCCAGAAAACCCTAAACACCTATCCTTGAATTCCAGCTGAGGGCTTTCTCCGTGAACCAGCAGGTATGCCATATCATTGCGAGCTTATTTTATTGCTGTAATTTTCTCGGGTAATTTGATCTGTTAGCTGGAATTGCCTTTCATGTTTTGCTTTTCTCGGATAGTAGCTAGAGCGTTTGAGCTTGGATGGTTCCGTTCTGATTGTGTGTGTTTCTTTTTGTTTGTGTGTCTGGACTAGTTGTAACCCGATGGAGAAGTTGGAGTCTAAAACTGTTTATTTTCTGGTGCAATTTGTTGGAGATGGGCCGGGACATGGCATGTATGAAGTGAAGATAGAAGGAGGACAAATCCTGGGAAAAATTGGAGGACCACTTGATCTTGTAGGAAAGTTTTTTGATAGGAGTGATCCTGAGGTTCCCAAGGATTATCTCTTGAGTGCTACCAGGTTCGGCAGCTGCTCTAAGTTGTATTTATTGCAACACGTAGGGGATGACGGTTGGTGGCTCAGGCAGAGCAGCACCCGCAGCCACGATGCATATAAAGGACGGGTATTTGACACAGTGAGCAAGAGTTTGATGCCGTTCAAGCTGCCTAAAGTTAAGAAAGAGGCACTTTTGATTTCAGCTTATGGCAAGCTTTATCACATTGCACATCCATCAACGCATATGCCAGAACCCTCTTTTGAGGTATATGATCCAGATACCGGCTCCTGGACCACGCTCTCTACATTCCCTGACAATCGTTTGTCTCACATTGATGGTTATGCTGTTTGTTACGACTGTATTTTGATGTCTATAGATGACCGAGGTAACTTCTGGGTATATCAGGTGACTTTGAATCAATGGAAACGAGTTAAAATCCCAACTGACAGAGACTCAAATGATTATTATCCTTTCCATGGTAGAGCTGTGGTTGTAGGCCGTACTATATACGCCTTATCTTTATACGGGGATGTTATGGCATATTCTCTGATGATGGAAGAGTTGGCTGATGGTAGTATCAACTACTCTCTGGACAAACCAGTCTGGTTGCATGGCTTGCGTAGTCTTTTTTTCAGGGATGCCAAATGTGAGCCAATAAGAACAGAGTGTTTGGTTCATTTGGGGGGCTTGAACTTTTGCCTTTTGCAAACTGTCGAACGAGATTTTAGTTTCCAACGAGTGTGGATCACTATTTTTGATGTTGTTTCCAGTGGAGGAATAAAGCGTATACGTACTCTAGGTAGTACTATGCGTAAAGTGGCTATTAAGGGTCTGGGTTGTTTCTTCATTGAATCTGGATTCTGTCTGTAAGTTGTTTGTCAATTTCCTAATGTTTCACTATTTATGGTCTCAGGGGTGCATCTTTAGCGAATGCAAAGGACCTTATATGATCTCTGATTTTATTTTATTGTTTCATGCTGCAGAGAGTGTGAAGATTTAGAACCCAAAGGGAGAGATACTATGACTACCGCTAGGAATATGCAGCCAACTGATGCTCCTCGATTGCACAAGCATGAAAAGGTAAAACACAAATCTGAATACGATCTCTTTGTAATTTTTAGATCCCATGAATTAGAAGATCAAATTATCTTTTTTAGTTATCTTGTTTCTTATAATAAAATGTGATCTCACAGGCTACACTCAAGATTTTAAGGAGGCAGATTCGCAGACAGAAAAGAAAGATGATGAATCAAAGGTCAAAGAGGTTGGCCGTGATGCAAAAGGTGTTCAGACTCCATCGATATGGTAAAGGAAGTAAAGTCTGAAGTTTTAGTTGGAGGCTCGATGTTCTGCTTTTGTTGATTTTAAACTCGGCATGTATTTTGGTGCTCAGACTCCATCGATATGGTAAAGGACGTGAAATCTAAAGTTTTAGTTGGAGGCTCGATGTTCTGCTGGCATGTATTTTGGTGCTTTGTCATAATGTTATGTAATTATGGTTATGCATACTGCTGCTCAAGAGATTGTTAGAAATTATATGCCAAGTATCTCTTGTGGACTATCTTGATTTTGCGGTTTCATTTTTTTGTTTCTCTTTTACTTGTTGCAGCTTGTAGGTTTCACTTGGATGAAAGCCACATCTGTTTTACATCTGTTGTGTCCGATTCTCTTATGTATTCACAACCTTTTCATTTCAAATGGTTTAGGAAAAAAAAATTGTCTACTTGGGTGATTTGGTAAATACTGGGAAGCCCCAGTTAAACTTACAACTACAGTAAAATCTCAGAATGGGTTAATTTGCAATATTAGACTTGTTAAGTGCGCAACCAATTCCGCTATGAGGGGAAGAAATGTTCAAGCGAGTTACAGAAACCAAAGTAAAATCCAATGCATAATTGTTAAACCCTACACCGGAAGACGTTGAACAAATTTGAGAACATGAAATAGCTGTGAATTCATAGGTAACGGTATGCTTAGTACAAAATAATGTATAACTTATGCTTGTTCATCCTAGGAAGAAAGGTCTGTTGGATACATAGTAGGCCTCATAAACCATGGGCCGGACAGAGTCCAACTTTGGCCCAACTGAAGGTGAAAGGGTCATTTTCCTCTCCTCCTTTTGTTGAGAGACGGAGACCTTATTGCACAACAGCGACCTCCCCGAGAACCCCTCTCTCCCTCTCTCTCAGCCAAGAACCTCCATCTATCTCTCTCTCAGGTACTCTCTCACTATGTTAAATTTACAATGAGATGCTATAATGCCACTCGCCAAGTCAGCCACCAGTGTATTTTGGCTCCTATCTTCCTCACCTACAATGAAGAAAAACAAAGAATTTTACTGTTCTATGAGAGGTATGACTACTTGTTTGATGCTTGGAATGGAGGACATGATATTTGGTGGCAGCAAGCTTTACAGTAAGTCAATTTTACGCTCTCAAAACCCATAATCATGTGCCGTATATGTATGTATGTATGTATGACAAGGAAACCTGTTTTGCAGTGAGCAGCTACAAGCCACAAAATATTTAATAGACAAAGGATTTATTCACACTGGTCTTGATAATCCAAGAAACTCATCAAAGACAACAAGTTAAAGATGCTCAACATTACCTCCACCATACAAGATCACCTTAATACTCATCCGGGAACCAATGCAGATGCAATTAAGAGAGACAGCTTTAGGAGCCTTAGAAACTTGATGTGGCCACGATATGTGGAGAGAAAGGATCTTACTGAAGATGATCAGAGGTTTTTCAACTTGTTCAACCTTGATAATATCAAGTACTTTTCTTGACTCTTCACTTCTAGTAATTGTTCTAAACTTATGGATTAGAGAATTTGAACTTGCCTACTTTGATCTGCTTTGTAATCCGGAATTTTGTTTGAATGCTTATCATATCACTATGCAAATAGGATTCTCAGTTTAAAAAGCCCTATGGATTTCTGGAATAAGGTTTGACACTAGGCTTATGGATTAGAGAATTTGAACTCACCTACTTTGATTTGCTTTGTTAGTCGGAATTTTGTTTTAAAGCTTATCATATCATTGTGCAAATAGGATTCTCAGTGTTAAAAGCTCTATGGATTTCTGCATTAAGATTTGACACTAAACTTATGGATTAGAGAATTTGAACTCGCCTACTTTGATCTGCTTTGTTATCCGGAATTTTGTTTTCAAAGCTTACCATATCACTGTGCAAATAGGATTCTCAGTGTTAAAAGCCATATGGATTTCTGCATTAAGTTTTGACACATTTGTTCCAGACTTTAATATATCCTGAAAGTTAAATATAAGTTTCCAGTGGTACAGACTACCACACTTTGTTATCTAAATGCGCATTCTTCTTTTCTCTTTACTTTTTACCACACTTTGAATTACTTTCTAATCAAAATTCTGTTCTAGAAACGAATCATATAGCCCTGCAATAGGATTCTCTGTTTTAAAGGCCCCTATGGTTTTGCCATTTGGCTTGATATGGCACTCTCATTACGTGTTTGGTAATTGGTACAGACTTTATTGTGTCATAAACGTTTAAGAGTACCAAGCTGTAAGTTTGTTGGTAAAGACTTTGTTATTCTTCTACTTTCATCCTTATTGATTTTGTTTCCCAAATTATTGCTATCAATTCAAATCACTGCAAATACAGACTTTGTTATCTAAAAGTATTTCCTTTTCTCTAATTTTCCCTCTCCTTGTTATTTTCAGTTTTGATATCTATGTCCAGAAGTTGATCACTCATCCATATGCCAAAGATTTTAAGCAATGCATGAATGAGTTCCAAGATATACATATGCTCGACGGACAGAAACGCTTGATGAGGCCACTAAGAGTGGTAACAAGACATGCAGATTTCGGTCCTTATCGTGGTTGGATGAGAACGATAAGAAACAGCAGGGCTACTCATTTAAAGAAGGCTTTGCCAAAAGGGGCGGGTGAAGGAGAACGGTCTACATTCAGAGAAGAGGACATTGACACATTGATCAAATTCTTGAGAAACATCAATGAGCATAGAGGGAAAACTAGGGACCAAGTTGACAAGTACTTCCAAGCTGTTTATAAGGAAGTTAAGAGACTATTTCCAGGATTGTTATCTGTGGTTCATGAGAAGATTAGGATACGGAGGGGTACCTAGCTTTTCTTGTTTAGTAAATTGCAGACAATTGTGACTTGTGCATGATTTTCTTTTGATTAAATTTACTGTATGAACTTGTTACTTGGCTTGTCTGAGTTTAATTGTAATGCATGGTTCAGTTTTTCTAAATTACTCACTTGGTTAATCTTCAATACTTGTAAATCATAAATTTAGCATTAATTTTCAAGGGATTATGATGTTGTTTCTTTAATAAAAATACTTCCACAATATTATCCACCCCTGGACAAGAAAGGATAGGTTAAAATCTACCTTGTTCTGCTGCTGCCATCCAAACGTAGAGGTCTTGACAACCACTAGGTGCCAGTTCTCTTAGGTCACTATGGTCACTGAACCTCGAATCAATTCAATCAAATCAAGCAGCGGCTACCGGCAATTTGCAGTCAGCAGACGAGCAGTGTTCCAAGGATAACACCTCACATTCCAGGAGATCGGTGCTTGTATACAGATGTTTGTCTCAGAACTTCAGTTACATAGTGTAACTGAAAAAGCAGATGCTAGACCAAGGAGTCCTTAAGAACATTCTGAAATCCAATCACCTTGACGCATGCTCATGGCGGAGAGGCATTGATCAATATTCCATGTGAACTGCTGGGAAACTACATTATACATATACTGAGAAAAAAATAATGTGTATGAGTGATAATAGACCTCGTCCTTATTCCGTAACCAGCTCCTACATCAGCTTCGGTAACAAAAGTTCGGGGAACTATGAGGACTCATCCGAACAGACAACCATAGCAGTTGCAAATTTCTGAAACAAGGTTCTTTTGGCTAGGAACATAGGTGCGGCAGGCGTAGGCATGGCATATTCAAGAGCTTTGACACAGGATTGTCGATCGATCATCAACATCATGATCAAGTGGTGGTGCTTCTCTGTTCAACAGTCCTAGTAACCCCAACATGGGTTTCCAACTCCTTGATCAGTTGCTTCAGAAGTGCCTCAAGAATCATCAAAATGAAACAGTGGTGTTTAACAGCGGTGAAGGGTGACTAGCTAGCTCACACTAACGGAAGCTTCCAACTCCTCGAACTAGAACATCACCGTGCCAGAGTCTCTTAACATCACCACAACTTCGAGAGATGGAGAGCATTGCATTCGTGGTTGAGGTGGTTCCAAACCGTCTACCCACCAAGGAAGCAACAATGCAAAACAAGCCTGCAACACAAGAAAACATGTTATTTAACAGACACAAGAAAACCATCCAGTAGCTACCCTAGAACAACAGAGACAAACAAATCATAAAGTCTTTGGCCTTTTGAGGTGGGTTGATGACCTGAAAAACAAAGAGAAAACTTAAGATTCCGATCGGTCCGCCGAGTTCATGCCTGAATCTAACACTCAACTCCGCCACAGTTTCCCACCCTCTCAAAACAATCAAAGAAAACCCCACCACCCACCCACCTAAGAAAACAAACACGAACTCATTCTCACAGGCGGGATCGCAGCACAGAACATACACATATGCATTCAAGTATGGCACTGATCTCGGAAAATTAATCAAACTAAATAAATATGAGGCGACAAGGAACTGTTCTTACGCCTCTGCATGAGCGCCGGTTAGTCCTTGTGGAGGAGATCCAGCTTTGCTTTCTCTTCTTCTTCTAGCATCATGCAGTCAGCTGACTCGAGAGTCATAACCTAGGTAGCTAGGTCAGTATCATCATGATAAGCAGATCCGCGCATTAAAAACGTCAGACTGACTAGATTTCCTTAAGCTTTTCAGGTTTCCGGCAGCTGTTTCAGTCAGAGGTCAAGTTTGTTCAGTTTGGAAGGTTTTCGTACTTTGCAGTTGCGATATCAGAGAAGGGAGGCTACCAAAAATAGCTAAACCAATTTGTTTATAGGTTTTAATAACATTTTACTCTCTACCTTTACACGCCACATAAGAAAGAATTGACCCCAGTTTCTACTTGACCTCCCTCCCGTTCTACACAAGTATTACTGTTTCTCTTCTATTTTTACCCTCTCCAAACAATCTTTACTTCAGCTTTGTAGGTTTCACTTGGAAGAAAGCCACATCTGCTTGTAAAATATAAACCAATTATACTCCTTTGGCGTCAAATCCCCTGAGTATGTCTACTAAGAATCAAGGATCAAATTCGCTCCTAATTTGTTGGGGAATAATTCCATCATCCAAAGTTAATGCCAGAAAAATATTAATCGATTATAAGTGAAAAGTAAACTAATCTAGAGCATTTATCTTTTGAGAAAATTTTAATTTGTCGATTAAGTGGAGACATTCATGGATTACAAAGGTCTGAAACCATATGGATGTTCTACCGTAATTTTTGGTAAAGTTAAGTAGGTTTGATAGGGCCTCTGTTAGGACTTATGCTATAAACATTTTTTATCTTGGGCTGGTGTGGTAATTTTTACCTAAATGGGCTGATTATTAGACTTGGGTCGGGTAGGTTTGGCTTTAAGGAGAACTATATAAGGCATTCAGCCTCCAATGTAAGATCTATCTATGAATGAAATTAATCTTCTTTAATTATTTCCTTTTAATTCCTGCAATTTACTTTCGTCTCCTTCCTTGATGGATTACGATCCCATCAGCCTCTTCGAATTTCATGGTGAAATCCGGACCGGTCTTGACAACATGGATTATGGGGTTTAGGGTTTAACCCCAAGTTACTTGTCATATAACCCTAAATCCTAATGTTGTATCTATTGCATCCAACAACAACTGACTTAAGATTACCATAATTTAAAGGGAAACGCAGTTACATCAACATCAATGGACGGTTGAACATATATATATAACATCAAGCGGACTTTTTTGTTCTTCAAAGAAAGATGATAGCTACATATCGAGGGATTAAATAACTTAGGTGTTGGGTCAGTTGCACCCACATAAATACTAACTACACAAATATTCTTCTATGTATCCATGTGGGATAAGAAAAGGACCTAACGTTATTTGTATTCGAGATTGTATACTCCAGTAGGATACCAACTACCCAACGATATACATCGTCTCATATGTCTAACCCCGACACGATCACAAGCTCGATATCATGTCTCATTCTATTAGCTCTCTAGACCAACCTGCTGCTGATTTAGCAGCGAAAGAACTAAGGCTGACGATTAGTCAAGTCGATGAAGATCATCAGTGCAGCCTATGTTACCAAGGAAACAAGGAGATGGCTTGTAAGAAGCATCAGTTTCGCGCGGCTTGTATCGAATCCTGGATACATTACTGCCTTGAGATTGCTATTTTACTTTGGCATATTCTTAAACGTCTTCTTTGCTCAGTTCTTGCTTGGGCAGATAGTTTATGCTACTTGTTATTAGGTCTCCAGAAGTGTTTGATCACAGGCCCATTCTTACTTGCTTCCCAAATGCTTTTGCTTGTGCTAATCGATCGAAGATGTCGACAATTTTGATATTTTTTAATTTTTTTTAACAAAGGAGCGAGTCACACTTGTCTGATCGAGGTTCTTATTTAATATATAGTAAGTTCATATATAGTTAAGGATGTGAATACCGAAAGAATGATTAGGGTTCTATATATTGACTCTCAATCGCAATATATAATTGATTGATTGCTATTGATCGAGCTAGTGCTTAGTTATGTGACTTATTATATATGTCCATGTTCTTCTATCTATTGGAGGTATGGTTGTGGTATGGCTGTGTTCAAAGAAGTATGGTTGTATCCAGAGGATACATGGGTGTTGTGGATACATGAGTGTTGTGATCTCCCGGATCCAAAGAATACATGGTTGATGTGGTCTCCTTTAATATTATCTCCGTCGGATATCGATACAGCTCTTTTATTTAAGAACTCTTAGTGACACCAGATATAGTTTGACAAAAAAAGTTTATTACATAGTCCTTACTAAATAAAGGTCCTTATTCGTATGTGCTAGATCTAGAATCTATTACACAATATAAGAGCAGTATGTACGAGATTGAGTATGAACTGAGATTCTTACTCAAGCTACGTGTGTAGTTCTTTTTGTTGCTACAAGATGGATCAATCATCAATATGTTTGCCCGCATTTTTCCTCGTGCTGATTGTTGATGAGCATGGTTTTAAGGAGCTAGGTCAGTCTTAGCTTGTTCTCTCAAACTATTCTTCCACTTTTGATCGAGCTCCGTCGATCGATCAGAAAAGTTTACCAGATTCTCTATGTCTGGTTTTCTTGACATACATGCAAGAAAGTAAACCCTAGAGGCCGGGTTTAAAAGAAGGAAAAAGAATGGTGTGACTTGCAGTTATAACATGTAGAGCTACTTATTATCCTGCTGCGTTAGGTAGAAGAAGAAAACCAGACACATGCGAAAGATGACCTACCATTACTGAATTTAATCAATCTGACTCCTACTGCGTCTCTGCTAATATCGTTATCTTCGTGTTCAGTACTCTTTACTACTCTACCAGATATAATGTGAGTCTGGAAATCTCTCGTGCTCTTATTTGAATAATTCTCTAGCTTCTTGCATTTCTTGCTTTTCGATTCCTAGCTAGTGCTGCTTCCACCTTCCACCCAATAAGTCCCAACAAACGACGTAGCTCGCAACTAGGCCAAGCAATCTCCTTTTTAGATCATACTAGCAAATAGCTAGCTTTACCATTCAAAAAGATTCGCCCAGCTTACAAAGTTACAATACATATATAATCAGGCCGGGCAAGACTGAGAGTAATCTCCATCTCTGCCGCGCGGTTTATCGATTTTCTTATTCTCTATGTACTGCGATTTAATACGAAGAAAAATATATCGTATGAACTTGGAGACGAATATATAGTAGCTAGCTCTCTTCGGATTCGTCCTCTATGTTTCTTTCCTACGTACTATATATTCGTTCTCTTCAATTACCTTCTGAACTTACAGAAGAACAGTAGCGCACTCGTGATTAGTGATACCTAAATCATGCATGATCAACTCATTGAAGCAATGCTTGCAAAGAGAAGTTGCAAGAATGTGTTCAAATAGAGAATATTATATGTATTGCAAAATAAGTTTTCGATCTTAAGAAAACATGTGAAGTAACAGATGAAAATTGCAGACAACATAGAATTATTGATGCGAAAAGCAACATCGAGTGAGAACAAAGTGTCCACAAAAGACTTAACAAAATAAACTCACACTTGACACAGTCACTTGGATTAGTTATAGCTAGCGGTATAGGCTAGAATCTCTTCTCCACTAAGTTCCTCTAAATCCCTTAAAACAAAACGTGGGCATACAGTAAAGCTCTTAGAGGAATAAACCAAAATGGTACAAGCTGTTGTTCATTTTAACCATACTTGGTGCATGCCAAGTAGTTTAAGCTGGAGGTAAAGTTAAAACAGATTATCAAAAGCAAAATTAGAGCCAGCAATATAGTGATAGAATCCTAGTCATCACTCTATATATATCACCATTAACAATATATCATCGTAGATCTCATGCGATCACAAGGCCATTATATTCTGCATAATTTGCCTTCAAGTTAATTAACCAATGCAAAGTTGGTGCAAATTGTCACATTAATAAACATGGATTAATCAACATTCTCATGGCCTTGTTCTGAGTCTTAGATACATAATCTGACAAGCAACGTTGGATATATGGTATTTTAGCTTTTAGTACTAACCATTAGACAAGTTGATTCTCAGTTAGACCTTGTGGCAGGCAATTCCTGCACAAGATCATAGTATATATTAGAGCAACGATTTGTACTAACCCCGTACAACTCATGTTTTATGAGAACGAGAACACAAACATGCTCACTGACTCAATAAACTAAAGAAATGCTAAAACGGTACAGTCTTTACTTGACGGACAAGATGCTGAATCAGAAGATTAGATTAATCATGGTGATCATGGTTTCATTAGCTGGCCTATCTGTGTGATAATCAGATTCTTAATAGGGACAAATGAAGGCCAGTAAGCCTAGCTCGATCAAACATGAATTCAATTGGGATTGAATATGATTTATCTTCAACTAGCTAGGTGTTTATGAATACATTAAGCTTAAGCATGTTTCTTAATTAATTAATTACTTGATGAAATATTAGAGATCGGAGATTCGGAGTTGAAACGTGCATGGAATGGAGCAAATATCAAACAAGCGCTTTTAGATATACACCGAAAGAGAAAGAGTACTGCTCACCAAACTTCATTTCAATAATTTGGCTTAAATTCTTAAAACCCCTTTAATTTCCATCATATAAGCAGTTGAAATTGAGGCAGTCAATAATTGAGGGTAGTTATATATAGCTATAATTAAAAGAGTAATGGCATCAATAATTATTTGACAGTAACCATTGCCTTTGGGGTCTCTCCACTTTTCCACACTGGGGAAATGTAGTGAAGGATTAGTTAGCTTTAGTTTTCACTAGATTTTTAACCCATACATGCATGATGAAGACAATAAGGGATGTCTACAGATTTCCAAAAGCAAAATAAGAGCCACGGATGATCTATGTAATATCACAATCACAAGTCACAAGCAATTACAAGATGGGCCAATTGATTTACGGCATAAAAATATAGCAGACATAGATGCAGATCGGTATAGATTGATGGGTAAGCAATAAGGTCGTCAAGGGTGATCGAGTGTGAAACGTCCTGGGATTCATGAGAGGATCGAAGGAGCTAGATAGGTCGAGCAATGGATACAAAGACTGGAAGACACTGAATGAGACAAGGCGGTAGTGACTTGGTGTCGGGGAGAGAATAAGACTTGCTTTGGCCCCTACCCTTCTCTCTTATATCGAGTAGAGTCTCGATCTGTTCCTCGCTCTCAATCACTGTGTGCGCGCGTTATCGTTTGGCCATCCATGTCTCGGCTTCATCAGACACATGATCTGACCCCGTTTGGCGCGCAGCTACCAAACCCATACATAGTTACATACATACCATACAATACAAACCCTAGCTCTCTCTCTCTCACACACACACAGTCACACCCACTAGGGCTCTTGGTATATAATTTTTTTCCAGCTAGCTGGGCGCCCATGCATGCTTGCTTGCTGGTTTGCCTGGTTGGACAATGGCTGCAGGGCTCACCATTACCGCGCTCGATCAGGCCAATACCATCTTGTCAGAGCCTTTGTCTTCTCTCTTAATTCTCTCTCTCACACACATGAACCAGTCTTCATCAATCACTTCGTGAATGATTGGACCCCCAGCTTTGAGCCAATGTTTATGGCCGGGTCTGACGTGTGATTTAATCAACAGCCACATCAAATACCATGTAAAATCTAGCTGCATCCTGGGTGTGAATTATATTTTAATCTACAAATGAAAGTATATATACATAGTTACAACTTACATACATACATGTATACGTACATAAAGTAAACTTCCAGTAATTCTACATGGTGAATTTTGGTTCTACAACTATTTCACCGTGTCATAGTTGTTCGATGCTTACAGTAACACATCGTATTCGATCAATCGGGTGTGAACTTTAAGGTCGGTTATTATATATTCTCTCTCGTTCTAACTCATTTTAAGAAGCTCAATAAACTAACAATAACGTAAGCAAAATAAATTACTATGCGAGACATATACATTATTATGTCGTTTATGCAAGCTTCTAAATCTCTCATGTCGTGAAAGAAAAGATTCGTAAATCTTTCAACTGTGTAGAACGAAAGCGAGATGCTGGAATGGCGGATGGCCTCAAATGTTGTCTCAAATCAAGGCATGAGGCCATTTTCATATGTTCAGTGCCGCCCCATTCATCATGCCGCTTTAGCATGGGACAATGACACCATGATTTGTAGAAAGACACCCATTTTCATCACTAGTACTCATCACCACTAATGATTAACCAGTTCTTACGAAATAATATGCCTTCATTCATTGAATTTACATTACAATTCACGACTACCCTATTTTAAGGGCTTCGTAAAGCGATGATGCACCCATGACCCATGTCTAGCTAACTAGGACATTTCAACCATTTATCGATACACTATAAACATAACTTAACTATCAGACACAGTAGAGATCATATATATGTTTAACTATGACAAATACCGACTATCTGTGAACGTAACTTAACTAAGCAAGCAAGAAAATTGGCCGGTTTGAAGGATCAGCCGATCAGCCATATTTATAAAGCCAAATCATTATATATCGATCTGACCCCTCCCATAATGCCAAGACTACATGAGTCTCCAAACGATTAGTTTGATACTTATGCTTAGCCTTTTCATATACATCATCGATCAACATCGGTCGTAAAACTTCGAATAGGATTAAAGATCGATGCACCTACTTGCCGGCCGGCCCCGAGATATGTCAGAGGGAATTAATGCCTCATTGAAATCGCACAGATCACTCTGTAACTCAGGTGCAATCATAAAAGCTACGTACGTATACGTAGTGATGCTTAATTTGTAGTCTTTGTTCTTTCCTTGTACGTAAAGGAACTCCAATCATGTTCATTTAGTTTTCTAATAGCACATTAATTATATTCATCTCCCACGATTTCTCGATGTGACCCCCAAAATAATTTGCTTGAATAACTCATTTCCTCTGGTTTTCTAATGAAAAAGAATTCCTAGCAAAGCACACTACTAAATTGGTTTGTTGGCTCCTACTGTGTTGGGGGGTATGGGACAAAACAAAACAAAGTGGAGGATGATTCTGGCCTAAGCGCTATGAAGAACCCGGCCTCTAGCTTTATATATGCTTGCAAATTAATTAAGGTCGTTTTATAATAACTTCTGTGCAAGTATTGTTGTAAACAATCAAAGTGATTAAATATGACTTTACGATCTTTTATAATTTGAAGTGAGAAAACTACTCAACTATTAGTAGAAACACATGCTAACTATAGATAACAATTAAGTGGATAATTGACATGTTAGTTAGGGACGGATTAGCTCAATACGTTACTGTTTAGTGGAGTTTGATAACCATATACATCAATTCAGCCAGACATGATATCGAGAGCTTATCAGCCTAGACAGTGCAATGGAGTAGTCCATGAGCTGGCTATGGAAATGTGCATAATTGAGGTGTACACAAGGGAAAAGGTGAGGATGAAGAGTCACAAGCAAAGATGGGCGACACTCTTCCATCTTCAACGTGATGACTAGTCCTTGTTCAATGATGCTACATGATTATCTCCTTTTGCTTTTATGACAAACAAATAGAAAATACTCAGGGAGTAAGTTGAAAACTTAAGATTACTTCATCAGACTAAATTCGCGTTTGATTATGCAATACGTTTATAAATGTTGAATGTACATATATATATATTTCGACATGTTCAATACCTTGACACAATCCGAACCCGACAGTACACGATCTAGTTCTATGCCACACAAATATTGGAAGTGAAAGGAAAAGGTGAAAGCAATTTTAACATGTACGCACATGAAATGGAGGTACGTACATAATACACTGTTCTAATAATAGATCACACTTGGTTGTTATTCTCCACAAAGATGGAGGCCATTATAGTCATTCCAAAACAGTGTCAACACCCACCACAATCCTCATCCATGGCTATATAAGCTCTTCTCTTTCACACTCCACAACCTCTTCCTATCTCTCCCTCTCCTCTCTCTTCTCTCTCTCTCTCTCTCTCTCTCTCTCTCTCTCTCTCTCTCTCTCTCTCTCTCTCTCTCTCTCTCTCTCTTCCAAATCTATCTCCACACAACACAAAGCAATCTCCATTAACTAAAGCTCAAGCTCAAGCTCCAGTCATGGGGTTCCCAGCAGGCTACACAGAGCTTCTGCTCCCCAAGCTCTTCCTCAGCACACTTTCCCTTCTGGGATTCATCCGCAAGCTCATCACCACTCTCTTCTCCGTACTGGGTCTCCAAGATTTCATCGAACCCGACAATGCCTGGTCCGACCCTCCGCACCAGACCCGGATCCCGGAATTCCAGTCCGTCTCCGCCTTGCTCATCCGCGAACTCCTCCCCGTCGTCAAGTTTTCCGACTTGGTCGACCCGCCCGAGTCCTGCGCCGTCTGTCTCTACGAGTTCGAGGCCGACGATGACGTACGACGCCTCACCAACTGCCGTCACATCTTCCACAAAGGCTGCGTCGACCGGTGGGTTGGCTACGATCAGAAGACGTGCCCGCTTTGCCGGACGCCGTTCATACCGGAGGATATGCAGGGGGCTTTCAACGAGAGGCTTTGGGAGGCTTCCGGCATCCCTGATTTTTACGGCGACTTTCCACATGCTATTGGTTATGATTTGTAGCACTAATTAAGATGTGAGGTTTTCCTTTTTTTACATTTTTTTTCTTTTTTAGAAAAAAAAAAAAAAAACTTTTCTGCCTTTGAAGCTTAGAGAAATCGAACTCTTGATATTCTCATCGGAGATAGCGTGAGCGGAATCAAGTGCCGCTCAGCCTCCAATCAGAATGTGAGGATACGAGTGAGGGATTCAGAGAAGGCTAGGAGATGAAGTTATTTGTAAATAGGGTTTAGGACAAAGAAAAAAAAGAACGAGAATGTTAATCGAATCCAAGTGAGATGGTGTATAGTTTTGTTTGGGAAATGAAATTTTTGCTGTTTATACACAATGTCATTTTAATCGCTCATTCTCTTGCATTCCGAATTTTCATTTTTTGTATATCGTACAGGTTCAAATTGCATACACTTTGGAATAATTTCATTTTCCGGTAAGGTGGGACTCGGATTCCGAAAGGTTATGGATATGATTTTGGTGTGCCTAATAATTTGGAGTGATGAGTATTGTTCATTGCTTTTGGCGTATTGGTGAGGTTGAATATGTGAAAGAAATGAAATTGGTTGGTTTGGCTTTTGGCATATTGGTAAGGCTGAGTCATTGTTTTTATTATGAGATGGGAGCGTGACATTGTCTGTTGGTGGCTTTGCATTCGACAAAATGCTGGTCATGGAACAAATACATGTCTTTGCAGCTGTCCAACCCCTTTTATATTCATGTGGGAATTCTGGAAATCAAATCACAAATGAGATCTACCAAACTCGAAAAATAAAAAATAAAAATGACCCGTAAACTATTTTCAGCAAACTTACGCCCGTTGGCGGATTTTCGTTCTACAAGGGCGTGTGGCTTCGATTGCTTTTGTAATCACACTCTGTTATGTTACCTGGTGTTTATTGGGCGTCCTTGAGCCCTTTTGTCCCAATCAGTGTGGAAGGATGCAAAATGGTGTCATGGTGGCTGGTCCTCTTCAAGCAGCAGCATGGAGGGGGCGGCGACGGTAGATTTCCCAATGTAGCAGCTGGAATCTTGGCGGCTGCTAGTTAGTATGCTAGGGTTTATGTGTTTCAATTATAGGCTAACTTGTATTTGGGCCAAGTTTGTTAGTTGTTTTATTTATTTTCTGCTAGGCCTATGTGCCTTATTTGCTGGGTCTATGTGCTTTTTTTGTTGGGGTCTTTTATACCTTTTGTATTGTGGTGTATCTCTTGGAACATCTAATACAAACTAATTGGCATTGGTGCCTTTCGACCACAAAAAAAAAAAAAAAAACACACTATTTTCAACTCAACACACTTCATCAATAATTTATTCTCTCGTATATAAAAGTTTACAATACGTTAACATATCAAAATATGTGGATAAAAACGGTAACGTTACTAATGTATCAAGTTATTTTCATGCGTTTTAGTTTATTACAAAATATGAATCGAATTTGGGATCGTTCATTCACCTAACTGTAATGAATTGAATTGTATTGAGAAACAATGGAACTTAATTTGATCTAGCTATTGAGACATCACGCTACATATATACAACATTTCCGATTAAAGTTTTGGACCGGCGGTCCGGCGTGCACAAAACTAAATGGAACGAGAGTATTTTTCTTATTAATTGATTGATACCATAACACCGGCCATAAGGATTTAAAGTGGTATCCAGGTTTCCGGGAATCGTCTTTCTTTTTGTTTCCTGGGAATCTCTTCCCTTTTCTTTTCAAATAAAAGATGAAAAGAAAAGGTCTGCTTCCATGGCCAACCCTCAATATCAAGTTCATACATAAAATATTTGGCCTGGAATTAGTTGCTTCATGTTTTTGGTAATCAGATATATATATAGTACGCTGTTTATATATATTGCCTGGAATGAACTTAACTTTGCCGGCATCTTTTTATATATGATTTTATCCACAAATTTGATTCAGTTTAATTCTGTAGTATTGCCGATTGTAGTTTGGGTAAACGACACTGCACATTTGTCAATTTAAGGGCAAGGGGTGGTTGAAACTTGAAAGTTTGATTATGAGAGGATGATTATGAAAGTTATTAAATTGTAAGACTTGTATTTGACTCGAACAGGAAGCCATCCCATTCCCATTATGTGGAGTGATGTGTGATTCGTGCCATGAAAGAGAGACATGGAGATAAAACCAACCGGTTGTGCTTAACTTTCAACGCAATGGAGCCGCCACATCACATCACAAATCATCTTTAGATCGAGCACTTGCTTTCAAGTTCATATTTCATTTAACGGTTAGAAGTGAAAGGTAGTATATTGAATTTTTTTTTTAGTGATAACGAACCTTTTATATTTATAAATTAGTTTCTCAGCTCAGATAAAATGCTTAAATTATGTATTACAACATATTATTTAACTATCTTGACAGATTTATGATCCGGAAGCTTGTTGGGAGGTAACAAATGAATGATTTTGATCAACTGACCTAAGTAAGAGGAATACATTTTCTATTAGTTACAGGGTTCGCAATACCTAAACATCCTAGGCAGATTGGTGAAGAAAGGAAACGTCCATGAATCCATGATTCCAACGCCCCTAACCATGCCAACTGCAACTATATACGTACACATGTCAAAGGTTAAGCTAATATACCTAACTCTTCTAGATGTAAAATCTCGAATTCCTGTAGTTGAAGCTTGGTTTGGCTTTTGCTTTCGTCGAAACCCCTCAAAGATCAACTAGTCCTAGTGCAACTGCAATGTCACTCTCTTCAACCTATAGAGTAAAGCAGCTGGCACCATTTTTCAAATCCCATATTCTAGAACCAGAAGAATACTCCAACCTCTCCAGTCTCCATTAAAACAATCTATATATTACTATTACACGTTTGATCTGTCTCTCAAAATTATCGCATCCGTACAATGGTTCGATCATATTAATATACCTCATTCCCATTACTCTACTACGACCTTGAAAATACGTCTAGATGATCATGTGTGTATATATATATATATATATATGTAGAATTTTGATTCCAGGGATAAAGAGATAGCCTACACGAAAGCATACTTGTATAACTAATTGACAGTGAAATGTATACGCAAGCTAGTAGCACCTAGATTTGAAGAAGAAAATAACACAGACAAAGAGCCAACACATATAAACATGCAAAGAGATTATATATAAGCAATTAGTCCTCGATCGTGTTGTGCTAGCTGGTTCGAATTCCTTGGAGGTTTCCTTTTTCTGAAGTTAATTTGAGACTAAACTTAATGGAGAGATAAGACTAAGAAAGGGTCACGATGACAAAGCAGAGTTTCAAACTTCAAAGGTTAGAATTCCGGAGCTAACTAAGATGATGGATATGCATGCTGCTGCATCAGCAATATGTAGCTTGCTTTAGCTAAATCAGCTAGCTGTGACTTTTCAGCAGTGACTATGTTATATATTCTTCCCGGGTGGGTATGAAAATTCAGATGGGAAATTACTTGGATTTACGGTTTCTCTTTGAATTTCAATCCCCTCACGGTGTATTATGCTCTTTGTTAGGTATGTACGTCAGTATGTACATGAACATTCTCATAACAAAGCAACAGTGGCATCTATACTAAAAAATAACAATTTATAGTTTTATACCAAGCTTGTTTATTATTTATTTATTTATTTTGAAAGAAATGAATAATTCATTAATCAATGGACAAACTCAATTACAAAGCCTGTAAACACGAGGCTGATGATCAAATAACAACAAAGAGCATAAGTTTCCAACTCGATCAAACTAGAAAGAGTGAGAGGAGACCAAACGCTCGCTAACCTATGGGTCGGAGACCCTACAACCTAATGCAATAAAACAACAACAAAAACAAGTCTACCACACTCTCCACCCATGCTTGCTAACAATGATGTCGACATTGCCGCCAGCAGCCGTGAGGTAGTGAGGAGTACTAAGCCGGAGCGACGACGCCCAAATAACTGATGTCAATCGAATCCCAGTACACAAATCATATGGTAGCCTACAACTGAGAGGAAGAACTCTCTCGAAACAACACCGTACAATCCACCATCGAAATCCAATCCGCGAAAAAGAAGTGACTAATGAAGGAGAACCAAGAACCAGTACCAAAGAAAATGGGGGGTGATGACACTAAACCATAACAATGGCAGTAAGCTAGACGGCAGTGTATCACTTGTGACTTGTGGCTAATCTTACTGCGCCGCACTCCTACATTCCTTACTCCCAGAATCAAGAAAGATGTTAAGAGCATGAAATCACCAAGATCTAAGTGCGGCACATATATTCCAGATATAATCAAATTATATAGCATGGCCGGCAAAGATCGAGCGATGCGATGCGGCAACTTCTAGGGAAGTAACCAGCTTTAGAATCGAAGTTAGGAGTGTTGCTAGCTAGCTCTATAAATACACTCTAATTCTTCAGTCATAGAATCACAAGTACAAGTTCAAGTACAAATTCAGAGTATTCAAGCAAGAAATTAGAGAATAACATTATGACCAAGTCTAGCAACAAAATGGCAACAGTTATGAACTTGATTCTGGTGCTCTCTCTTCTTCTCATGATTACCATCTCTGAGGGTAGTACACAACTTGGAGGTAAGAATATTAACTTGTTCAGTTTCATCCTGCATAGCTAGACATACATAATATGGGTGTATTTCATTGATTGACACATACAAAACTGCATGCAGTTGGAGTCAAGGCCATTGATGCTGACTGCAATGCTGTTTACGGGGTAGAGATTGGCGATTCCTGCGATACTGTGACTGAAAAGTTTGGCTTGAGTTTAGACGAGTTCCTCGCCATCAATGTTAGTTGCAACTTCTTCGAGGGTCAATGGCTTTGTGTTGATGGCAGTCCAAATAATTAATCGAGTGAATTTCAACATATATAGATAGTACGTTCTTCATTCCTTAGCTGTATGAGTTAAAAAAGAGAGGATGAGCTAGCTTTTATTGATCAGTGTCAGCCTGCAGCCTCCTCAACCCGTTAATCGTTTCTCAAATCTGTAGCGTATTTAACTAAATTCAGTTTTAGTCACTTCTGCTTAGTGGAATTAATGTTCTACACAAGCAATTGCTGCGACTTTTATCATCACTGTTGCCTATTTGATAACAGAACAAATTCTGGAATTGCTAACAGCCTAACGGAACGAGTGGGAGTGATCTTTTTGGGGAATTTGAGATTATTGTGGCAGAAGTTGCAGAATGCTCGAAAATTCGAACGACTTGTAAGAATACAGTGTCACCATATAAAAACGAACTAAAGCATTACAGAAGATAATCATATGCATATGCACACAAACGCTGTGAAACAACTAGAGATTACAGATCACATTTACTTCAAAACCAAAAATTCCTAGGGAAAATAATTAATAGAAGAGAAAAAACTAAAGCTAAACTAAACTTGTCGGAAAACTAACAATAGCAGAACGTTAACTATACATCTAGCAGGTGATCGACTATTGACCAGATTGTTTACCAGCAGTAAGGAAAGCACCTCTCTCTGTGCTGTGACTCCCTCAATAGATCCAAGTCTTTCTCGATACATTCTTGAACCTTATCAAGATAGCTTATAGCCTTAGTCAAATTATAGGTTGAGGAGCTGTCTTTGGATTCTCCAGCTTTAATTTGCTGCCATTGTTCCCTAATGGCCTTGACCCCAACCGCAACTTCTAGAGCTTTATTTTGAGCCTCCACTAATTCAAGTTCATCCCAAAGCCAATGTTGAGCTTCATGAAGATACTCAACAATTGAACTAAGATTAGTGAAGCTGTTGCTTTTGCCTACTTCGATTGCCTCCAATTCATCATAGAGGTTGTCAATGTATTCGTCAAGGTCTTTCTCCTTCTTCTTGTTTTCCTTACAAATTTGAAGGTCATAGACAAATTCTCTGTTCATGTGTCCACTTACGCCTTTCCTAATGTCTTTTATCAACTCTTCAAGTTTCGTTAACTTCTTCTTGTATCGGGACGACATTCTCAATTAAGCAAAGATAGAGCAAGAGCTTGGATGTGTTTTTATTCAGTTTTACTCTCCAGCGACGTATTTATAGCGAAGTGTTCATGCTCCTCAATGTGACTCTTCTGCTATTACCTTGAAAAACTAGGAAAGCAAAATACCAACAACGACTAGGAATGAATTAGCATCCCAAAACGGTTAGGAGAGTTGCGAAGTGTTCATGTTCCTCAATGTGACTCTTCTGCTATGTGTCTTGTACTCATCATCTCCTCCACGGAGAGCAGACAACTTTTTTATGTTCAAATTTACAAACTGGTTTGATGGGGTAGATGGGAACGGCAAGCCAGACTGCAACAGCGTTTATGGGATGAAACCCTACAAATCAGTTCAACGATATCAGGGAGGCATTCCATATCACTGCTGCTGAATTCTTCGCAATCAATCCGAACCTGAACTGCAAGCACCATCTTCGTTGGTGAATGGATCTGTGTAGATGGGGGATGCAAACTAAAGCTGCAAAGATGTTGAATCGATCATATCAAGATGCAGGATTTTAAGAGAACAAACTAGTTAGCTAGCTTGGAATTTGGTATTCCATGAAACATAGATGGAAACCCCCAAAAAGAAAATAAAATGGTTAAGTGAACGCGAGCAAATTTTCTTGAACCAACAAACTGTATCAAGTACTAGAAATCCATACATACAACCATTAATGTAGACGGAAGAGAAAAAAGAAAATGATCATATCGATATATTTGTTATAAGTTCCGGATGTTTTAAAACATGAAAATCAATTCTTGTATCTGTCAAACCACTTGCAAGTAAAATTTTATAAAAGTGCCAAGGTTGAAACATACACATGTTGGTACTTCACGCCAACAATACTTGCAAACTGATTGAATAGAAGTCCGCAAAGATCCCAAATGGATGAGTAACAAAGTCAAATCACTTAGGTGGATAACCAGGTGGAGGATATCCGGCTGGAGGATAGCCTTGAGCCTGCTGAGGAGGATATCCCGCTGGAGGGTAGCCTTGAAACTGCTGAGGAGGTGGATACCCGTATGCTGGTTGAGGCTGATAGCCAACATTGGGAGGAATTTGTTGATCAATGCGAGACATCTGCTGAAACTGGGGGACTGCCATTGGTTGGGGTCCAAACATGCCATCACGCTTGTCCATTTCGATCTTGTGTTGCGTCTGCATACACGCACACACTCTGCAAAACAAATCAAATATAAGATCACTAAATTCTAGTCCACCTTGGTGGAGAAAGATCAATGGGAAAAAGAAATCAACTTACGTGCAGTACACCAGGTCAGACAAACAGTTCAATATCTGAGATGCCTCTGAGATTTCCTCACTTCCAACGAGCATGGCAACTATGGAGAAAATACAAGCAACTTGTTGTAGGCAGACCATGAAACCCTGATAACAAGAGGAGACATGACCAAAAAGTTCAAAATGCAGCATTGCTTTAGATTAATTGGCATAAACTATTCTGCTAACTGAGAGTTGCTCTGGCTCTGCTGAATCAGAGTTTCTCTAAGCAAATGGGTGACCCTGACTGTGTGAGTGTGAGCATGTGTGTATTATGTGCAGTATAGAAAAACATGAGAGAGAGAGGTACAATAATGCAATTGTCACATTGCGTTGTCTGAATATTGAATTCATCCTGCAACATAAAGCGAGTTGAAGCCACTGACTGCCCAAAGCACAAGAAGACCTGGAACATCAAATATAAGGACATTAAAAACTAAAAAAGAAGAAGCTCTCAGCAGCTGCAAGTCCAAGTTACAAACTACTGAAGTACCAAATAAACTTTTACTGCTCATAATTTTACATCATCTCAAGTATTACAACAGATCCCCTATCCTCAGCACTTCAAGAAACTAAAGTATACACTATATAGAATAGGTTCTATCTCTAGGTGGTCGTGCAATAACACTAGCTTGCTTAGATTTGCTATATCAATGGTCTGGTTTTAAGAAGTCATTAAGAGTTAGTCTAAAGCAAGTGCCATAAATTATGAAAGTACTTCCAGGAAAGACTCAATGTCTTTCGAATTTTGTGAAAAATATTGTAAGAGTCATCTATAGTTACTACGTGTCTAGATGTCATCCTGTCCACTCTCTATCAAAGGTATCATCCTAAGAAGCTTTGAGAAAATTCTAAAATCTACTAGACTAGAAAAAAAAAAAAAAAAAAAGAAAAAAAAGTAATTAACGATTACGACACTAAATAAATAATAAAAAGTCAAAAGTGTACAGAGACAAAATACTAGGTAGAAACCATAAATCAAGTTGAATATACCTCAGTGGCCAAGCAAAATTCAGGGCATTTACTTTCCCCACATCTACCACTGCAGGGCATATAACCAGCACAGCAAACATATCTACAACAAACAAATGCACAATAATCAGAACAATGGCTAAGATTACTCCATTGTAGAGTGTTCCAAGGAAATGCAAGGTATATTACCTTGACATGTCATTGTAAAGAGCTCTTTTCCGAAGCAAGTATGATGCACACGGAGCACTACAAGGAAACACAAGTACAATACACTATAATTGAAGCACAAAGGTGGTGTTCGGAAGACAATGCATAAATACATTTTTTAAATTAACTTCATATGATGGAATAGCAGAAATTTGCTCAGCAGACACCTCATTTCACAAAACAAGACCAGTTTTTACATCAAACGAAAAGGTATGAAACAGAATCTGCTTTCATTTCACACGACAAGAAATAGTATAATTCCAGATACTACTAGTCCCACTAGATGTACATTAGTATTCCTCGCACGCTAATCGATATGAATTGATGTCCTTGTAGAAGAACCGGGCATTACGCCTAGTCTTATCGCATAGAACACCCTAATGATATAGTTTTGTTCATTCTTCACTAATCACAAGTGAAATCATTTGAAAAAACAAAAAACCGACCTAATCGAAACTATAGACTGAGTAACAGCTCTCAAATGACACGGAGAAATCCAAGAAGCAAACGACTCGAAACAATTCACAACTCAAAGAGACCATATAGTGACACTCAGCTCCAGTTTTCGAACCGAGTCATTTGCTCATTTCTTCATTCAATCAACCAGTTTTTACATCCTAGTGCCTAATTAACTAAGACTGCACTAAATTTCCATAGCTAACAACACAAAATAGTCAACGAAAGGTAAGAGCAAGTCAACGGAAGCACAGAACCACGAAATTGAAAGCGAATTCCAGATCTAACAGCAAGCGAAGCAAAGAATCTGGAAGAAAATCAATCAAACAAGTACTCAAAGCAGAACAGGATCGCTCACCAGAACGCCGCGAAGCAGCAATCTGCAGTAAAAAGTTACAATCCCTATCAGATACACATAGAATTCACCACAAGTAAATGTAGGTAAAAATTCGAGAGAGAGAATTACAGCGAGTATCGGCCTGCATAGTTCCCATGAGGTCGGAGTGCCAGAGGTTGCGGTAGCTCTGGCGGACCTGCATCTTCTCCATGTTGGCCTGAGACGCCGCCATGACCGGAGATTCGAGCTCGGAGCGAGAGAATCGGAAAGTGGAGAGATGAAAGTGAATTTCAGTTTTGAAATTTCAATTTTGAAATTGGGAAAGTGGAAGAGACTTTGAATATTATATTGACGGCGAAGGAAGTTACAAGGAAAGCCGTTTCTGAAGTTTCCGCGTAATTATTTTCTTTTCCGCGTCAGAAATGTGATGAGATCAGGACCGTCTATTATTTCATTTTCTGATTAGGAAAGATGATGAACAGGTTACAGGTCAGATTATTCTTAGCCTTATGGGTCGGGTCGGGCAGTGGATGTAACCCCATACATTATTGGATGGTGGTAATATAACCCCTCTCATTGGATTTGATCATATGAATGTGACGACATTAGGAGAGATTCTTGTCCGTATGTGTGCAAGGACGAAGATTGCAAACACACGTTGACTCGTGAATATTATTTTTAGAGATTCGTTTTATATTATCGATTTTATTATTTGACAAATGTACAACAGGTGTTTAAATCGAGAAGATAAAAAATAACAAAGAACGAGTGTCGTGTTTTAATAAGTTTATGAAAGTAAAAAAGTAAAGCACACCAGTGCCATAGTTATTAGTTATCGATCAATCGTCTTTTCACTTTTTCTATGTTTGGTATTCATGATATTGTTTCAGTTCCGAATCTATCAATATAACGCCTCAATGGAACATTCTCTCAATGGTTGAGATTCTTTTGTACTCGTCAATGTGAAAATGAGAACGCCAAGCTGACTCTTAGGGGTTGATCAATACGATTTTAAGTGATTCTTGTCTTATCATGCATGTATCCATTTAACTGAAGATCACAATGTACGAGTGAGACAACATACGAATCCCATTTATTAAAAGTAAAAACAAAAGGCATAAGCGTCAAATATAAACTTTTTTGACCCTGAACTTTGTTACTATTTTCTATAAGAACTGTATTAGTCAGATATCATTGCATGCGTTTACAAGCTAGTCTAATGATGATAGTATAACGTTTTAACTGGTGATCGCTCAGGTGTCAATAACTCAATAATACTGCAAGAGATTCTCAGTTACTCGTTCTCACGATAAGGAAATATAATGACCTTAAACTCTAGCACTCATTTTGCTAGCTATACCTAGGTATCATTCACATTTTAAGAATGAATATTGCTCATTTCGATCTTCTCATGATTGATTACTTCTTTAATCTCATAATTTTTCGTAGAATGAATTCATCAATCTTTTTCATGATTGACCATTTCTTAAATCTAATAACTATCCTAAGAATTAATTACAGGGCTGCATATTTACTCATCAACACTTCACCATGGACGTGAATCACTCATATCCATTTATTTTCAAATCTGTTCGGGCACAAATCATGGTTGATTCTTTCTTTAAAAAAAAAAAAATCATGGTTGATTAGCTCATAATTAGTGTATTCTTGAACTAAATTCAATGTACCTGAGACCGAGTTTCATGCTATTAAATGTTGATTAATCTCTTGTCTATACCCTAATCAAATTTATACCGACTTCCTAAAGAAGTCTATCAAATATAAAAGACAGGCAGATGTGCAAGTTATAATCCTTTTCATAGCATAGCAGCACTGCAGAAGTGAACTGCTCTCTTCCTTTGTAGGTTTGAAAATCTCTCTCTCGTTTTTTTTTTCTTTTGAATTTTGAAAAGAGTTTGTAAATCTCCTTTTGTGAGAGCGAGAGAGCTTGGAACGAGAGATGAGTGTTGTGTTGTTGCTCAGTAATTCAAACAGGTCATTCATTAAAACCAGTCCATATATGTCAGTGTTCTGCTGTTCTTTGTCCGCTTCACAACTGAAGAAGCTTAAAAACAAAAGCATAAGACTTTCTTCTTCAAAGTATACTTCTTAGCTTTCTTGGTCTCTGCTTCCTTTTAGGGTTCCAGTTTCATATCACAGAGAAAGCGATTTGGGGTCTGCAATGTCGACATATGATCTCTCTGTTGACGATGGCTCATTCTATTGCCATTCCTTTGAAGCTGACCCCTTCTCTGATCCTTTCACACCTTTCTCAGACTCAGCCCTTGATATCCTCCAAACACTCTCAGACTACCAAAACACACAAACCCTAGTTGAGGAGCAGCCTCATTCTCTTGAGCAAAGCTCCTCAAATCTTGTTTCTTCTTCACCCCCGAGTTTCCAATTGGAAAGTTTGAACCTCTACCAAGCAACCCATTTAAGCTCGGTTGAAAATGATCCCAATTTGGGAAATGTGTTGGAAGATTTCTTAGTTTTGGAAAATTTGTTGGCGGAAAGTGAGCAATGTCTTGTCGGTTCTGAGCAAAATGCATGCGACACCCAAGTTTCCCAACAAGCTTTTGCTCCTCATAGTTGTAGTGGTGGTGCTGAAAATGTGGCCGAGTATATGCAAAGTAGCTATAGCAGCAACTCCTTCGATGGACAACCTGGTTTTGTTTTCCGACCTTGCTTTGACCCTCTCCTGGAATCCCCAAATTTTCAAACCCAAGAAGCCTCCTTGAGCTCACCTGAGAGCAGTTACTTGACTAGTCACATGAAGAGGGTTTCCAGCACCGAAGATATGCAAGTCAGTCTCAAAATTCACTTTCATGTTTTTCCTTTGTTCATTTTCATCAAATATTCAACAAATTCTCTTGTTTCTGCTATGTTTCGATCTCCAGAACATCGAAATAGCTCGTGATCCTCAAGAGAGCTCGGCCATGGAGATTGCTAAGAAATTCAAGATGACTAGGTACACTGCAGAAGAGAGGAAAGAAAGGATTTCGAAGTACAGATCGAGGAAAGCGCAAAGAAACTTCAACAAGACTATTAAGGTACGCCATAATTCATTAGTTCATTTCAAGAACTTTTTTTTTTCCATCTATGTAACCAAAACACTATTTTCTCTTCATCATAGTTTTATTACGTGTTTGATTCTAAAAGTGGGTAGTGTTTTTCTGTATACATGAATAGTATGCATGCCGGAAGACAGTAGCAGACAGGCGTCCACGCATAGGTGGACGATTTGTAAGATATGGGCAAGCTGGTGAGACTCACAGACCTGCATGTTCAACCAGAGAAGAAGACGAAGATGATCTGTGGGTAATGCCGTTTTTCCATGTTTCTAATATTTTTTCATGTTTATTGATCAACCTATATAGTGGAACTTGAAACAAATTTCCAGAGGGGCCAATATTATACCAAATTCTTGAACTTGATACTAATAAACACACAATATACCATAGTTTGGAAAAAATTAATACTAATAAAAAAATAGCTATACCATAATTAGAAGGAACTCAATACTAATAAATGTACAATTACACCATACCAATAATCAATAAGGAAATTATACCATAATTAGAAGGAACATAATACTTATAAATACAATATATCATAATCAGGAAGAAATTCAAAATCACTGCGAGGCACCCTCCCACTCCTTGAAGGATCCGCCCCTGCCTATAATAGTTTAATCTCTAAGGGTTTGTAACGTACGTAACTTAAGAAAGCATTTACATTGCGAAACTGTCAATTTGAATTGACCCGAATTCACATGATAACTAATTCGAGTCGACAGTTTCACAACATAAAATATTCAATTATCATACAACTTCTTTTCTTCTAAACTGACCAGAATTCATGTAATAATGACTTTGGATCGACAGTTTTACAACATAACATTATTATATTGTCGGTCAAAGAGTACTCATTTATCAATATTTTAAATTACACGTAACATTTTGTGCCATTTTTGCAGATTTAAAGGTTGAATGTCGATGGGGAACTAGAGGAAAAGACAGTGAGGGAAGGACAACTGTTCATGAACTACGATTTTGGACATCCGCAGTTTCAGTACGGTGACTATTTTGAGCAATGTGGATAAGCTTTTACAAGAGGGATCGATGAGCTTCCTTTTAGAATCTTATTACTAGGTCTGGAGCAAAACATGGCCTTTATAAGTAGAGAATATCGAAGTGTTCCCTTTGGTTTTCCTTTTTTGTTTAATGTAACATTGTAACAAGGCACCACCGGTGAAGCTTAAAGTTGCATTTGAGTAGTAGTTGTAGATGGTAGAAGTTAGTTTTTGGAGAGCAGTGGTAGAATATGAAAGTAAGACTCGTCTCAACTCTTTCCAGATACTATCTCTAGAATGTTGGCGGACACAATTTTTACGAATCTTGAATCTTAAACTCCAAATTACCCAAAAGTTCATACAATTACAGACCGCATTGCATAGATTATAACCCTCCTGGACAAGTTATGAAAGTTTTTCTTCATAACATATCTCAGAAGATCTCAGCCACGAGTAATACATGCCTTCAAAATATATACAAGTACAGCCACACCTTTGATATGTGCAAAGCTGCACATACTGTATTTAATTTGATCTTCTCATCCTTGGACAAGGAACTCGGCTATCTGAGAAGTAAATTGCTCATTTCATAAGTCGTAACAGAGCATCGACCTCAAATTTTCAATATCGTTATTTTCATCATCCTGTATGTGCTCAGGCAAAGCGTTTTTTAAACAAATGATGTCTCTTGGCTGGATCCTTGGGCTTACTCTTCAGCTGTCCTTTCCCATTTCTGTTTTTGCCAGTACTGCAAAGTAGGAGATGAGTTGATATAATAGTGAAAGTGTGAAACAATAAAGATAAAAATATACTTCCTTCATGTCCTCGACACATAAAGCAATAAAGGTAGAAAATATTGGATCAGCATACCTATATTCCATGTAAACCCTCCCATCGGCACCCGACATCGCACTCATAGATCCTGAAAAACGACGCGATTTAAGAAGGGCTATGTCATCTATATCTTCGTCTAGTTGCTCTAAGCCAACCGCATCATCACCAGCAGTCAACACCTGAAAGCATTAAGCAAGTCAGATAATCTAAAACATGAGTTCCTATACGCTTTGGACACCCCTAGGCCTCTCTAATAGGAAAGAAATCAAAGACTGCTTCCACTACTATTCTTAATGTCTCTATTGGAAAATTTATATAAGAACTTCCCCCGCTTCCTATTTCTTTACTATTTTCAACCAAGGAAAAGGAAGAGGGCACGAGATGTGGATATACATAAGGACAGTAGAGTAAGTGGAACAAATATGGAAGAAGAAAGTTGGCTTTTCAATGTAACAAACTACCAGTTTGGGAACACTGCTTCTAAAGAGTTAATCACACCACAAAAACCGTTTTTACATCCCCCATAGCAATCGAAGATAAGTTTGCCAGCATTGCTAATAAAAGAATCAGGGTTTAAGTGAAAAAACTTAAAAGAGGGACAGACAGACCTTAGAGAGTAGTTGCAGTTGCTCATCGAGACGGTGGTAGCTCAAATCAGCTCCTGAATCAGGTGGGGGCAAGCTTGTAATAACCTATTAATCGTGAATATAGAGGTTACTATAGATATCAGAGACGTGGTATAGTGTTATGCCCCCACAACACACAAAACTTTTGGTGTGGGGGGGACCGGGGGGGGGGGGGGGGGGGGTACAAATATTTAAAAGGATGTACCTTAAAACTATACCCTTGATCAATCAAAAACTGTTGTCGTTTAGTTGAATAGTACATCTCCTGTATTCAGATAAATGACTCAATATCACAACATTAAAAAGTTCCTCATGCAACTAAGAGAATAGATGCATACCTGTGTATCAGTTGACACGAGCGAATAAAAGAATGCATTATACTCCTCCTTACCTCCTGCCATCCGATCCCGAAGTTTACCCTATAGATCCAATCAAATGTTAACAACACACAAATCTGCAACATCTAATGATTATACCCAATACATTATTCTCATTTCCCAATGCATTAATAAAGAAAAATCTGTCAGGTTATTCACTTATAAGGTATGCCAGGTGTATGTCTTATTAACTGTGAAAAAAACAACAGTACAAAAACCTAGCAAAATATACCACCAACTTTTATAAAAACAGCCACTCAACACCAAAAGAAAGTTAAGATGCATATTTCAAAAATGAAAATGAATACATACATGCCCCAAGAATATGACATGCATTGCAATATTGGCCAACAAAAATTATAATTGATTCCATCATAATTTCAATATGAGAAGGAAGCAAGGACTACATCTATATGGTGATAAGCAAGAAAACAAACCTTAGCCCTCAGAATACGACCAAGACGCTGTGCTTCTTGACGTCTTGAACCAGCATGTGATGATATCTGAATAATCACATTTGCCTCGGGAATGTCAATAGAATTATCTCCCACCTGAAATATAAGGTCAGCTTCACATATTGATTCCAAGTATAAGAGCATAAAGTTTTCACTTGTCAATGATATCATGGCTATATGAAAAAGTTTATCAAAAGTAGACTATCATTTCAGAGCTTGCAAATAATGTGCAACAATCCAAAGTTTTGAAGATTTCCAGATAAATAAGAATGAAGTGTTTGCATCCAGTAAAAACTTCAATATAAAAGGGAACCCATTTCACTTCTCACAATTATGAAAGATATAAGAGAAAAGGTCACCGCATCAACTACATACCTTTGACAAAAATACAGTATTTACGTCTTTACTTGTTTTGAAGGCTTCTAAGATCTTTGTCCTCTCAACATGGCTGAGATTACAAAACCGATGGGATAAGAATAACATAGCAGAAGCAAAAGCCCATAATATTATTGCACTATGTACATAACCAACCTGGTAGCTCCATAGATCATAGGTTTCCGAAGTTTCATTGCATACTCCGTGAGGGCAAAGAGATTGTCAGCAAAGACAATAATCTTATCACCACGTTGCTGTTCATGAAACCGTATAAGAAACTCGCAAGCCCTAAACTTATTTGGATTCATCACATAAAGTGCCTGAAAAAGAAAGAGGACGTTAAATCTTCGAGAAGAAATATTAAAAAAGTGCTCACAGGTTGTACATCCAGCCTAATCTACATAGAGAGTAGTCAAGATAAGGAAGATGAAAACATAAGGGAACAGCTAGAAAAAGTTCATCAAGTACATAAATGTTTTGAGCCCCAAGGTGCAGAGAAGAAAACACCCCAGTACATAGAAAGGCATGATTAACGGTAACCTATTAGAACAAGGATTCTACTTCTCTCCCAATATAAGTTAGGACCTGTCCTTTCAAGCCCAAACCGAAGTTGTTTTGGGGTGAATAGGTTCAACTTTTCCTCATCAATCAAAATTCCTTTTCTTGAATTTTTTTAGACATGGATAATGGACTACTGTTACTCTTGGATTTTGCCTCCAAGGATCTGACTTGAATTTGAAGTCTGACTAGCTATAAAGACCCATGTAACAGTAACTTCAATCTCAAATGTAGTCTATAAAAATGGACAAATGATTAAACCACATACCAAAATGGCGAAAAGTGTTGAAAGAAGGGAAGGCAACACCATCTCTCACAGTTATTTTTTTTTTTCACTTAAAAAATTAAGTTTCATATTAACTGAATATCAAAATGAGGGAGTCACATAAGCATGTAAGCAGCTCTTCACTAAAAAGGACGTAATACTATCCTTGGAGAGAATACGCTCATATATCAAGATGAGTGAACTTTCAGAATGGACAGACCTGCTTTTTCTTGGAGTTCTCTTTCTTCAAATATTCTGCAAAGAACTCCTTCGTCATTGGACACCACACTTCAGCACACTGTACATTTGCAATAAATCCACCTTTTACCAGATCCAGCCAGTTTGCTTCATATAATTTGGGACCAATAAGAAAATTCAGATCTGTGATCCTCTCATCCTCTCTGACAAGAGTGGCTGCAAGTGTATAGATCAATAATTTAGGACTTAGAAACACTAAAAGATCAAGGGTAATTGTAAGCAATGCCTCAAAGCCTATATTATCAGACTCACCAGTCAGTCCGAGCTTGCAGTGTGATTTGGTAATTGCAATAACCTTTCGAAACATCTGAGCAGGAACAACGTGCACCTAATAAAAAGAACTCGGTCAGTATCCTGTCATGAATTCAGCATATGTGATGTACATAATCTTACCAGTAAAGAATCCGCCTCAAAATCATCTAATTACCTCATCCATGAGAAGCAATCCCCATTCTCTATTTCTTATTTCTTCTATAATTTTTTCAGATTCTTCAGACCTCTTGCCACCAAACGCAACCATGTTATATGTTGTAACAACCACCCCGGCATTTCCACGAAATCTTTCTTTGCTATCAGATGTGAAACGACAAATGTGTTCATCTCGAATAGTTGACCACAATTTAAACTGAAAAGCCCATTGATCAACAGAAACAGCATTTGTTGCTAGACAAAGGCAGCTCTTTTTTATTCGTGAGGCGGCAGAAACACCGACTAGAGATTTTCCAGCACCACAAGGTAACACAATAATGCCTGATCGTGCTCTCCCTGCATTATCAAATTATAACATCGAAAGAAAAAAAAAATCCAATTAAAGCAATGAAAAAGCACAGAAAAGCTACTTTAACTACTTAGGAACAATGCACAGTTCTTAGAATAAAACTAAAAAGTTTTCAAGAAGGAACAAAAGTTATCATAATGTGATCTTTCAACAAATCCCACCAAAATTTGAAAGCTCAGTTTGAAAGAGTTAGAAATTTCAGCAATCAATCATGTATGACAAGCTTACAAGAACTATACCATTTCCAAACATTTTACTCAAGCTCTTTTCTTGATATGGTCGTGGTTGAGCTTGAGGCTTGAGTTCCATATCAAGATCAGGGTTGACCTGAGGTGACAAAAGAGCCATACTATGATTAGATAGAGAGCGATAGAGAGAAGGAGAAAGAGAGTATCTCTTAGATGATGATTGCTTCATCAATACTGATTAATGATCTAAGGTAAAGGTTACTCACCGTATCATTTCTGAAGTCATACTCCTCCAACATGGGATAATTCAAGGCGTTCGGCAAACAACGTTCCTTTACTTTCTCAACCTGACAATCATAGAACATGCAACATGAAAAACTTCCTGACATATTAAGCTTAATACAGAAAAGATTGTCCTATAGGATCAGATTATGCATAATAAGGGCTTCAGATTTCAGGAAGACTGAAATGGGGGAAAGGTCTAGATGGTCGATATGTGATAGTGTGATTCAGACACCAAGCATAATCCAGGGATACAAGAGCTAATAACGGGAACACAGGCTTCCTTGATAGTAACAAGGTACCTGTGAAGGATCAATTTCAAATGCGTGAGTTTCTTTTTCTTCAGCCGCAGCTGCCAGTTCTGCTTCATTTAACAAACCACTGGAATCGGCTGCAATTTCGCCCAAGGTTTTGCTAATTGTAAATCCACCTTTTTCATTAGCAGCCTATAAAAGAAAGCAAGTTTAAATGAATGTCAAAACATGCGTCCAAGTGGAGGAATCATAGAGAAATCTACAGACGTGCCAGTACATAAATTATATATACAATCTAAGCACATTTTGGGGGGACAACACATATTGTTAACAATGGATGCACTGCACACATCTTATGGATACGTGACATAGGGAAGAGTGGAACCTCACGAGCATGAAGTAAGAAAAATATGCCTAAACTCGTAAATAAATTCTTCTTTTGGAAAACAGTACAATCACACAATGATAACTACACACTCCGAGCAGATCAAGGGACAGACCTCGGAAACAATCCTTGCTTTAGATATGACGTCGTCCCTGAGCAATTTCTTCAAAACCTGAAAACCATCCAGCAACAACTTAGTAATCCAAAAAATATCCACATCCCTCATCCATAACTGAACAAGTTAAAATCACTTGCCTCCGGGAAAGGGGATTCAACGTAGTACCGATTCTTCTTCAGCACAAGCTTCACTTTGCCGTAATTAGCCGTGGAGCCGTGTATGAAATCAATCATTTCTTTGGGGAGCTTAGTCTTTGACAGCTTATCCAAAACCGAAATGATAGTCTGCGTCTCAAGACCAACAGACACCGCCGCATACAGCGAATGCGGTGTCAAATTGTACTCGTGCATCGACTCCGGCCTACAACCAAACTCCAAATTCATAAACATTCCAAAACTTCACCTACATTATCACATTTCAGCTCGAAAAAAGCAAGTAGCTACCTGCAAACCGGTTCCGCAATTGCGATGAGGAAATCATAGGCTTGCTTGTACAAAGCCGAGAAAGTCTCGAGGAATATTCTTCCATCGGCGCAGGCCCACAGCGGACGATTCAGGTGATCAGGTTTCAATTCCAGCTTAGTAAAATCCCTCTTTTTCACTTCACCTACAATCAAAACCACCTCGAAACTTCAACCGCATTGATTTTAAACCCTAATTTCACCAAAACCCTAACGCAAACTGAAACAAACAAAACCTCATACCGTCGCCGCGGACGTCATCGTCGAGCTCCTCGCCGCCGACGTAGGCCTCGAAATCCTCGACGGGAATCGCTTCCTGCATAAAATGCTTGGTATGTAAGAAAACTATTAACTGCGGTTAAAAAAGTGATCGGAAGATCGTCGGAGCTAGATGAAGCGATACCTTGGCCGACGATTTGTGCTTCTTACTAGGTCGGTGGGATTTCTCGCCTGAGAGAAAGAATGAAAGATGTGATAAGCGACAGTAATTTTGAGAGAGGTGAAAAGTAAAAAGAGGAGAGGTTGGTGAAATTACCATGTCCCATTGTGAAGCTTTGATTTGAAGTTTTCTGTGTTCGTTTGAGTTTTTATGGTTCGTTTTGGGGTTTTGGGGAAGATGAAGATTTCAGTTGGTTTATTTCTCTAGTCAGATTTAGAGGGAGAGAGGCTGTATTTATAGACCGCGCGTGGGTGATGTGGCACGTGCGGGCACGTGGTCGAAATTAAAGGCTTGTGTCCGAAACCGGGTACCGGTTCGGACTTCGGACCGACTCGCCCACTTCTTTCCGTTTTTGCTTTTTATTTTCGCCTTTCCGTAGAAAACAAATTTTCGTGGAGATTATAGTTCTTTGTTTCATGGAGATATTATTTCTAAATCCTTGTGTTTGTTTATAAACATTTTCTACGATATTTGATTTCATAAAAAGCTAATGCTTAGATCAATACCCAACACAGTTAAGAAGCACCTCTTATGCTTATGCTATTCACGATCTAAACCCTAATCACAAACCAATTTCAATACCACAAAACCGTAACAGAAACAAAATTCATATCAGAATTAGCAAAAACAGTTGAAGGAAAAAAGATTATCGAGAGAGAAATCGGGAAAAACTAACCAAATCTGGATTGGAGAAGAACTTTTGCAGAGAGATGAAGAAAGAAAGGAAGCAGCAACCCAAGCTTTTCATGAGTTGTTCGGGTGGAGTTGAGAGAAAGAGGGATGGTGGAAAGCTGGAAGTGAGAAACCGAGGAAAACAAATGTAGAGTTGACATATACGTGGTGAGTTTTGGACCTTTGGTTGTGGCTGTACGAGTGTACGTGGCTTCATCTTAAGGGACGAGGACATTGTTCACGTGAACAGTAATCCCCCCTCTCCTCTCCGTTTAATATATACAGATTAAAGGGGTTGCCCTATGACCCATCGCTTTGTGTATATATCAAAATAATGAACAATGCGGTATCTCACTTTTCGTGATAGAACAACATGTTTTATACATTAAGATTGTGTATTTTGAATAAAGTTTATATGTTAGTTGAGGGTTACCACTCGATGTTAAGGTTTTAAGAACAACAATTTGATAATAATATTGAGGTCAACATGTACAGTTACACTCAAATGTCTATACGTGATTATGTCTTTCTCACTTAAAAGATAATATCGCAAAAAAAAAAAATATTGATGTATTTCAATATTATTAAGTTTTCTCTAACAATAATCATTTTCTAATCTAGATTTCACGATCATCAACGTAAGAACTAATATTTGTAGTTGAGAAGCGTTAAGACCCAATGACGTAAAAACATGTTTGACACTCATAATGTTTAAGATTTCTTAGGAGATGCAATCACAAACAAGAAAATCGTTTCCAATAAAAATGCCACATTGCATATGGCACAAAATCAAGATGGTTTTCCTTTTCTTTGTTTGGAACACATACTTGTTCATATGTATCCAATAATGAATGTTCAATTGAGCTCAGGAGCAAGGATTAAAATATCCATTATATATTTGATATTTTCTTGAAATTTTCGTTTTTTACAAGCACCAATATTAATTTTCATATATTATATAACTAGTCTATTTTTGATTGAATATACAATTTTTATATATACTTTGGTAAATTTTTTATCAATATTCGATATTTTCTTAATATATCTGTCGATATATTATTTTTTCCGAACCAACGATATTTCCGTAATCGTCGATCTTTTAATCCTTGCTCAAGAACCCAAACCGGTCCGGTCCACGGTCGGTTCAAGTAGTCGCTTCGGGTTTAGAACAGTCAATTTAGTAATTTAGCACCCAGTTCTTCTTTTTCCGTTGTTAATTTTCGTCTTCCACTCCTGTGTTTTAGACCAAGGAAGAAAGCATTTGGTCTCAGCCATCTGAGACTCAGAGAGAGATAGAGAAGACGAAGAAGAAGAGATGAGCGGCCACGACTCCAAGTACTTCTCCACCACCAAGAAGGGTGAAATCCCCGAGCTCAAAGAAGAGCTCAATTCTCAATACAAGGTCTGCCTTCTCTCTCTCTCTATCTCAATCTCTCTGTGAATTGATCTCTGATCTACGTCTATTACGATTTCGATTCTTCGCTTTCCGAGCAGATCTGTTAGTTGAAGCATTAACCTCTTGCTTAGATTTGCGTAAATTGTATTAGCTGCGAACTTAGGTCTTCGGAATTGTGCGGATCCGATGCGCTTTCGTTTCTATTGAGCTTTCGATTCTGCTATGTGCAAGAGAAACCGGTAGAGTTGAAATCGAAATCTGCCATTTCTGTATAACTAAAATGCAGTTTCCTTGTTTGTTCGTAGCTCGTAGCGCAGTGAATTGTAGTTATACATGATCGAAATTTAAGATAATAGATGATTTTCGATTATATAAGAGATCACGCTGTTGGAATTTGCATCATTCTATGCTAGAGTTCTGATTTTATGCTTGTGTCGTTTATTTTGATTCAGAATTATCTTATCATGTACTTGTTTTGAGTGTGGAGCAGGACAAGAGGAAAGATGCGGTTAAGAAGGTGATTGCTGCAATGACAGTTGGGAAGGACGTCTCGTCGCTTTTCACGGATGTTGTCAATTGCATGCAAACCGAAAATTTGGAGCTCAAGAAGCTGGTTTATCTGTATCTGATCAATTATGCTAAAAGCCAGCCTGACCTGGCAATTCTTGCTGTCAATACATTTGTCAAGGTAAGACTTCATTCCATTTTTTTACAGCTGATGCAGTTATTTGAAATTCATATATTGTCCCACTTCATTGAAGCTTGCATTGCTGCGTGTAAATTGGTCATTTCAATTCAGATACTTATATGCTGTTAAATAGAGAAAATAGAGGTGGGAATCTAGCCATTTCAGTTTCATCACAAGTTAATAGAAAAAGGACATGGTTATCATGCGAAAGCAACTAGACATGGATTCGCTTTCCCAGTTTAAATTATATAAGTCAATAACGTCCTTACTTTACTCACTCCATGCTGCTATCTACTTATAATTGACTGGCTTTAAAATGGACAAAAGATTATGACGGTCAGGACTGGTGAATTGGTCTTATGGCAGCTCCAACAGATATAAGAAAGATTTTTCTTTTCTCAAAAGAATAGAGTTTAAGTCCTCTTTTGTTCTATTATTTTGAAATGAACATTTCTCAAATATTGCCTGTATATGCTCTCTAATGAATTTGTGCTGCATGTTAACAAATGCAGGATTCACAGGACCCAAATCCTTTGATTCGTGCTTTAGCCGTTCGGACCATGGGTTGCATTCGTGTTGATAAAATTACAGAATATTTATGTGATCCCCTTCAGAGATGCCTTAAGGTTGTCTTTTAGACATTTTGGTATTCCTGGTTATTTGGACTTGGTTTTAAGTTTGTCATTGAGTTGAAATTTGTACGCTTTGCTATATGTTTTCTTATTTATTGTACTTTATGACAGGATGATGATCCATATGTTCGCAAGACAGCAGCCATATGTGTCGCCAAACTTTATGACATAAATGCTGAGTTAGTTGAGGATAGGGGATTCCTGGAATCTCTCAAGGATTTGATTTCTGATAATAATCCTATGGTTGTAGCAAATGCTGTGGCTGCGCTTGCTGAAATTCAAGAGAATAGTAATAGACCCATCTTTGAGATGACCAGCCACACTCTGACAAAGCTCCTTACTGCCTTGAATGAATGCACAGAGTATGTGTACTTTAGTATCACTTATTCAACTATATGTGTTTTGAACACCTTTACTTTGGATCATCTATGTGTACTTGAATGATTGTTGCTCTGTTTTATCTTTTATCGAAATGCTTTGCAGTTGTTTCTCTAACTGATTGTGTAACATGTGTCCAGGTGGGGACAAGTATTTATACTGGACGCTCTTTCTAGATACAAGGCTGCTGATGCCCGTGAAGCTGAAAATATAGTAGAGCGAGTTACCCCACGACTACAGCATGCTAACTGTGCTGTTGTGCTTTCAGCTGTGAAGGTAACAAGTTCTGCATTTAATGCTCTGTCATTATATTGTTATTGCTATTGCTTTTAAGTTTTCATCATTGTGATTACTTCCACCATTAGTCTTATCTTTTTTCCTACCATTTCTCTTGCAGATGATCCTCCAACAAATGGAACTCATCACCAGTACTGATGTCGTCAGAAATCTTTGTAAAAAGATGGCTCCTCCACTTGTGACACTACTCTCTGCTGAGCCTGAGATACAATATGTTGCATTGAGAAACATCAACCTTATAGTACAGAGACGGCCCACAATTCTTGCTCATGAAATTAAGGTGAATAAATTTCAATGCTATTGCCTGATCCCAAGTTCTACAGACTCATATGAATTCAAGCGGTTCATACTTATAAGCAAGTTTTCATTATTTTGTAGGTATTCTTTTGCAAGTACAATGATCCTATTTATGTAAAGATGGAAAAGTTAGAAATTATGATAAAGCTTGCTTCAGATAGAAACATAGACCAGGTATGTAAATTCTTCCAGAAGTTACCGGTTCAGTTTAAACTTCAATGCTATGTTTCAGATAATCAGAATCATAACCTACTGAAACATTTCTGCAGGTTCTGTTGGAGTTTAAAGAGTATGCTACTGAAGTAGATGTGGATTTTGTCAGAAAGGCTGTCCGTGCCATTGGTCGCTGTGCCATCAAATTAGAAAGAGCAGCTGAACGGTGCATTACTGTATTACTTGAGTTGATTAAGATCAAAGTCAATTACGTAGTTCAAGAGGCCATTATTGTCATCAAAGACATCTTTAGAAGATATCCCAATACGTAAGTTATGAGCTTTTAGTGCTTATATATATGTTTGCCCTTGCAAGTTTTTTCCTGAATCTCTACCTTGATTACAGCTATGAATCCATCATCGCTACTCTATGTGAAAGCCTAGACACTTTAGATGAACCAGAAGCCAAGGTACTCAATGTTCCTTTCCACTTTAGAAGTACTGTTATTACCTAAACTTTCTACTATGTGCCTCTTCTTACTGAAAACTACTTACAGTTCTTGAGCTTTGTATTGTTACTTCTTTGTTTCAATGCTCAAATTAATTCTCTCTCTCTCTCTCTCTCTCTCTCTCTCTCTCTCTCCCCCTCCCTCAAAGGCATCGATGATCTGGATAATTGGTGAATATGCGGAAAGAATTGACAATGCCGATGAGCTACTTGAAAGCTTTCTGGAAAGTTTCCCTGAAGAACCTGCACATGTCCAGTTGCAGTTGCTGACTGCAACTGTCAAACTTTTTCTTAAAAAGCCTACCGAAGGACCACAACAGATGATTCAGGTACTTCATTTGTACTCTACTTCATTTATCCTTCCGGGTTTACAATGTCCGTTGATTTGTTTTAAAGAGCTTATCAAAATTTGTAGCATTATTATGGAAGCGAGTAGTTTCGATTAGATTGTTGTAGTATAGTACAATATCTGAAAGGCATAGACTGTCTTATTAATTTGAAATAGTGTATTTCTATAGTAGTTTTAAATGCATGTTGCTCATTGGTCACAATTGTACTCTAGATATGCACCAAGTAAAACTTCTCACATTGTCGGTCCATCTTGCAGGTTGTTTTGAATAATGCTACTGTGGAGACAGACAATCCTGATCTGAGAGATCGTGCATACATCTATTGGCGCCTTCTATCAACTGATCCTGAGGTGGGTTTTGTGGAGATGAAATTCATTTTGTCAGTACAACTTTTACTCGTATAAGTGTGAATCTATGTTAATCTTATTTGGGGCTGGGGCAATTGGGTGTGCATGTTGCAACGGATTGCTTTTGAAACGGTCATGCACTTGTCGCATATGTACAACATCTAGGTTGTCCCTCGTACGATTATATAAAGCAACTATAGATCTAAATTTTTAGGATAAAATGCTTGAAATTTATCTGAACTTTTGGACTGCCATAAGACAACTTACAATGCTATATCCTATGGGGCTGTTCCATCACGTTTTATGTCTTATGGGACTCTACTTTATATCTCTCAGGCAGCAAAGGATGTTGTTTTAGCTGAGAAGCCAGTGATCAGTGACGATTCAAACCTCCTTGATTCCTCACTTCTTGATGAACTTCTTGCAAACATTGCTACATTGTCCTCTGTGTATCACAAGCCCCCAGAAGCATTTGTTACTCGTGTGAAGACCTCAACATCGAGACCTGAAGATGAGGAGTATGGTAGTGAAACAGGAAATTCTGAATCACCTGCTCATCTTGCTGATAGCGCTGCTACTGGTTCATCCCCACCACCAACTAGTTCAGGTAGTGTTCCATATGGTGCACAAAGGCAACCAGCCCCTGCACCAGCTTCAGCTGCTGCTCCAGTGCCAGATTTACTTGGTGATCTGATTGGCCTGGATAATAGCGCTATTGTCCCTGTGGATCAGCCTGCTGCTCCTACCGGGTAAGTATGGTGGAACCTTCCATTATTGCTACATTGTGATGTTAATTGAACTTGTCGCCTGCTGTAGGAAGTGGCATTGGTACTCTAAATTATTTGTGGGGATTTGTTTGGTATAATGAATAAAGAGTAAATGGTCATTGGTCATTGGCTGACTATGCTGCGAAGAATCATTTTTCTGATATCAGATGTCTGCATTGTAGTTTTGAGTTCTTACTGGATTTTCTGACTTTGATTGCAGGCCTCCATTGCCTGTCTTAGTACCAGCATCAACTGGTCAAGGTTTACAAATCAGTGCTCAGTTGACACGCAGGGATGCTCAAATTTATTACAGTATATTGTTTGAGAACAACACACAAGTCCCATTAGATGGGTTCATGATTCAGTTCAACAAAAATACTTTTGGTCTTGCGGCTGCTGGTCCCCTTCAGGTAGTCATCAAACATATCGCCAAGTGAAATTTATGCCCGAATAAGATTTTCACCAACTACATTTCTGTTAAACAGGTTCCACAAATTCAACCCGGGACATCAGCAGGGACTCTCCTGCCTATGGTTACATTCCAGAATATGTCTCAAGGTCCTCCAAGCTCATTATTGCAGGTTGCTGTGAAAAACAATCAACAACCTGTGTGGTACTTCAATGATAAAATCCCACTGCATATCTTCTTTACCGAGGATGGCAGAATGGAGCGTGCAAACTTCCTTGAGGTGAATTATCTTGAACCCTCTGTTTCCTATTTAATGTCGTGTGGGGCCATTGGTGTCCTTAAGTGAGAGACAAAAGGACACTCCAGCCTGTTAATCGCTGTTCTTTTTAGCTGACCGACTATACAACTATATAAGCGTCCTAGTGTGGTGCTATAGGACTGGGGTGAATATATATTCATGTATCATGCTTCCATGTTAGCTTTTAGTTAAAAAGGCAGAAAGGATTAAGCCTGTGGGTACCCAATTGGTGAGGGAGGGTGGGTATTAGTGAGAATTAGGATAAGTCGGAGGTTTTGGTGTGGTTTTGAAGTGGAATTTGAAATATTGTCGATAATTTAGAGGCAAATACAATTTGAAAAACCTATGTAGTCTAAAAGATGTAGGTACAGAGCATTCTGATCAGATGCTGCTCTCGAATGAAATCGATTAGACCAAGTGGTGATTATTGAAATCTAAATTTGATGCTTATTCTCATTGCAGACATGGAGGTCCCTTCCTGATTCAAATGAGATTACTAAAGAGTTCCCTGGAATTGTGGTGAGCAATGTTGAAGCAACTCTGGATCGCCTGGCTGCTACAAACATGTTTTTTATTGCAAAGCGAAAACACGCCAACCAGGATGTCTTTTATTTCTCTGCAAATATACCCAGAGGAATACCATTCCTAATTGAAATGACTACAGTAGTCAATACCCCTGGGGTCAAGTGCGCAATCAAGACTCCAAGCCCAGAGTCGGCACCCCTTTTCTTTGAAGCTGTGGAGACTCTCCTGAAGAGCTAATCATCACCCCCTTGTTAGACACTCTTGAGTATTCACTTTGTCGTGAAAAAAAAAAAAACCAATAGAAGAGAAAAAGAAGCCGGGGTCAAGTGTGCAATCAAGACTCCAAGCTGAGAGCCGGCACCCATTTTCTTTGAGACGACTGGAGGATGATTCTGTTTTGTATGTTATATAATTTTTCTTTGTATCTCATATTTTTGGTCAGCATTTGTCAGTCTTGGCTATTGAGTATTGAGGCTTGGGTCGATATTTTCTTGATCTTTTTGCTATTCTTTGTACTTAAACGTCATCGACACACTTACATTAACCTTGAATTGTTCAAACTTGAGGGTTTTGAATAGTTTTACGAAGTTGTGATGGCTTGGTTGCACTCGTTAATCCTTATGTTGAAAGCTGTTGTTGCGGTGTGCTTCTCCTTAAGATTCCTTTGCTTATCAAATATTTCATCGTTTCTACTTGATTCACAAAAGTGAATACACATACTTTTGACACTCAATTTGATTCCTGCATCTCATGCTGGAGCCCTAGAGAGAAGACAAACATTCAAGGAGTCTCAGAAATTTTTCTCTACACATAATTACATAGTTCTAAAGAGACTAATACAAGTAACTCAGCTCGCCTAAACACACATAAAGAGCTCTTGGTATGTAGAATTGATGCCTGATTGTTACCCGGAAAGCTCACATCCAAATACACCACCACATGCGGTCGAGTTGTTAAGAGCCTAGGTTCGGAATGAAATTCAATCTACCTGTAGTAACCAAGGAGACGAAGCGTTCTGACATGTCCTCGGACCTGCTAACCATGGGATTTCGATAGATAAAAAAAAAAATGACGATAGCAAAACGAAGAAATTAGGCGTAAGCCGCGTACGTGTGAGAAATGAGAAGCGCGTGACGAATTGCATTTGCCCTTTATATCTACTTTTTTGGGGGTTGGAGCCTTCATTTCCTTCTTTCCATTAATTTCTTTACAGCAAAGTTAACACTGCGTTTCTCTCTTTACCGCGCGTTAGGGCATCTCGGTTGACTCCAGCTTCCTCTCCCCTCAAAGGTAAACCCTACCTCCTATCTCTTCTCCCATCTAATCCATCAACAATTTCATATCGATTTGAACCTCTTTCAATCTGCTTTCGAATTCAATTTTTCTGCAACTCTGCCAAGTATATGCTTGAATTTGATCTGTAATTTTCTTGGATTCTGAACGAGAAGTTGAATTTATGTGCTCTGTGTTGGTAATTGAGCTTAATTTCACTTCGTTGAGCTTAATTTTGATATCTACTGTAGCTGTTTATCTCCGCCTTTGCTCTTTTTCTTTTGGAAAATTTAGTAATAGTCACCAAATTTGGAATAAATATGGATGCGGCTATTTTATTTCGCCGGTTTTTGGTTTATTTTTAGATTACATTTCATCGAATTACTTGTATGTTTGTTTGTATGCTCATTTGTTTGTATGTTCGTATGCATTTGCTTGTTTGTGTGTAAATACACATTGCATACAAATTTGTTAACCTATTAGTCATACTGAAAGCGGCAGCTAATATGTTCATGTTCTGTGTGTGTAGATGCCGTACACGAGAGTGAAAAGGTACAATTCCTGTTTTGATGTTAGTTCAGACTTGTAGTTTTTGTTTTTCTCTAACTTTTTGCTGAATAAGGATACAAGTCGTATAGTATCATGATTCACATGTGCCTTTTGGTGATTATTCCTCAGGTCTGTTTCACCGCAGACCTCTGTCTCACCTGTCAAAGGGCGTCAATCGAGATCATTGTCCAGGTCTAGAAGAAGTCGTTCTAGGTATGTTGGAAATCTCAATTTTTTTTAACTGTTCAGTGTCAGTACTGCATATAATGTATTTTGAGATTATATTTTGGAAATTCAGGGTGTTGAATATGATTCTTGTTGTTCTTACTTCTTACTCCAGGAGCCCATCTGTGGATGCTAGCAATCCTGGAAACAACTTGTATGTAACGGGCTTATCCACAAGGGTTACCTCTGCTGATGTTGAGAAATTTTTTAACAAAGAAGGCAAGGTATGAGCTATTTCAACTTTATTTTCTTGATAATGTAGAAGACTTACCCTGAGACAACTTCATGTAGATTTAACTTGTCGTGATATAGTGCTTTCAATTGGCTGCCATATTTTGAAAGCAAATATCTTTAAAGTTTGACCCAAAATAGTTACCTTAAACAATGGAAAGACAGACCAACTCTTTTTTGACCAAAAAGAAAGTCACAACTTGAAAAGAATGTTGATAAGTGCAGTAGGCAGCGGGTGTCTTATCTCTGCCATCACTTTATCACTAGATAGGTCCATTGTATTTCATTTAGCTATTGTACTTCAGAAGGAGTAACTTCTTTGGTAACATAACAGCTTTCCTTTCCATTTACTTTCTGTTCTTGAGATTCAAGAGAAGCTTTATTCTCTATTTTCTGATAAACTTTTTAATGTAGTGCTTGTCATTTCTGTTTATGCACCAAGAAAATGTGTTTTGTTTCTTTTATTGGACCTTAATTACAATTTGGTGAAGCATGAGTAGTTGCTCGTAGCTTCATGTTCATCTAGAAAGTGAGAATCTGAGAGTACCAAATTGGAGATTTGCTGTTGATAAATTACAACTAAGCTTTGGTTTCAGGTGTTGGATTGCCATCTTGTAACTGACCCTCGCTCAAGAGAATCTCGTGGATTTGCATTTGTCACAATGGAAACTGTAGAGGATGCTGAGCGATGTATCAAGTACTTGAATCGTTCTGTGCTTGAAGGTCGACTGGTCACTGTGGAAAAGGTATCATTTTCTGTCAAAGGAGTTACCTGGTGTAGTGTGCCGCTAAATTATTTTATAATGAAGAATTTCTTTCTTCAGAAATGTTGCCTGATAAGTTTTGGCAGCAGGTCTGGTGTGTGTACTTCATCGAATTCACAATCTAAGCTCTAAACAGTTGAAACTATCCCATTCACGACATGAGTTCTGCGTCGACATTCAAAAATCATCAATACAAATTCAACTATTTTGCAGAGGGTCGTATGCCCTTTATTCCTCTTTCGTTGGCAACAGCATCTGATGGTTGTTTATAACCTTAATACTTAAGATACCCTAGAGACATGGTAAATTCTTCTCGTTGTATTTGCTTTTTGGGCTTCTCGTAATTAATCCTTAAGACATATCTTATATCATATGTTAAAAATTAAAAGGTTGGACAGAAAACCTCCTTGCGCAGCCTGTATGGTTAGCCTTTGTCCTTGATGGTTACCGTTAAGAGGGAGACTTTTAAAACATGAGAACCTTTGGTACCTGTCCATGTTGTGTGGATTGATCATAGTCATTTCCATGGAGGGCAGTTCCCAGTTATCTTCGAGTAATGTAAAGTAGTTTCAAGCAGCGCATGCGGAGAGCAGTGTTACTGATTTGAGTAAATTGTTGATTAGGTTATCTGCATTTCTTGCTTAGTAAACTATTAAATTTATCTGCCTGGATGTTATCTTCATTTTCTGTGACTATGCAGGCGAAGAGGAAGCGAGGGAGGACACCAACTCCAGGAAGATACCAAGGCTTGAGAGATAAACGAGGTACACACTATACTTTTCGTAATAGATAACCTTGGCCATCATTTGCCAAAGTTTGCCATACCTGCGTTCATGGTATGTGCTTGTGGTGACAGTGGTGGGACAACTCAAATTTCAGTTAGAACTTATACCACTATTTGGCAAATGTAACCTTTGGTTCACAGCTCACACCATTACAAGCAGTCTACTGTGTTATTTTGAGTCTGGTGCCTTGTCTTAAACGATCTTCAGAATGGGTTTACTACTTGAAACTATGTTTCATTATATCCATTTTTAGGTAGAACCATGGTGGCTAATATTTGTGTGCCCGCTTCCTTAACAATGCTTTGTTTGGTGGACCAGTCCGCCTTGACTTATTGACTATTGAAAAATTTGCATCTCGTCCCTCATCTTAGTTTTTATGCTAAAAAATAATACAGCAGAGTTTTAAATATGTTCATCTTAAGTATCCATAGTCTTCACCCTTTTCATCCTGTATTTGTTAGAACTCCTGAATTAAAAGGTACTTAATTCTGAGTGAGCATTGAGACACCAGCCTCACTTTGAACTTATTTATGTTTCCTCTTTGTGAAGATGCAGGACGTGATCGTGGAGATCGTGATTATGGTGATCGTGGAGATCGTGATTATGGTGATCGCAACCGTGATCGTGATCGTGATCGTAGAAGATCTCGCAGCTATTCTCCTCGTAGGCGGCAAGACAGAGAGCCTCCATCCAGGGAGCGCCGAGGAAGGTCACGTTCTCCACCAGCCAGGGAGCGGAGGATGGATGAGCATTCAGACTCATACAGAAGGCGCAGGGATCACTCCTGAATTTGCCAACAGTTATAGCTACCCTTGCCAGGCATTCCCCCAAGTTGAGGAAACATTAACTCTGTCTTTGATGTGGGATATCAGGATCTTAGTACATTTGCACTTTTATTTTCCACCAACGCTTTATCCGTAATGTTGTTGTACTTGTATGAATAGGACCTGTGTAGCTAAATGCTGTGAGGCCACATTTGTTGTTGATCACTTTCTCAGCTTTGCTATGTTTGAATCTTGGTTTGCTGAGCGCACTTTCCCTATTGTCTAGGACCTTTACAAGTATGGTGTCCCTTGCTCCCTTTTAACCCTTTATACTATTAGAATCAATGCAACGCTGTGTGAAGAGCCGCAGTGAGTCCGTCGAGTATTTTCTGTTGTCGTCGACGTTATAGTAGAGCTTCAGAATGTCGACCGGACTACAGCTTCTAGACTTGCTCGCCGGGGTATGAATGTCCGGTCTTGATATCAGAAGTTTCCTGAAGGTTCAGAATAGGCTGCGGTGCACCCGATCCTAGCTCCCGGAAGGGAAAAAAAAAGCGAGGGAAAAATGCATGTGGGAGTGGGAGGGAAGGAGAGAGTGGGACCCAAGCTTTGAACTCGGGAGAGTGAGTGGAGTGCGGTCCAGCTGCAATGGCGGACTTGAAATCAAATTTCAAATTGATTTTTTTATTTTCTTTTTCTTTTTTATACACAAGTATACGGGAGGGGTACGACTCCACACTGTAGACTTTGTTTGGTAGGATAAGATCCGACAGCTGTGTTCCTGACACGTGTACGTCACTATGGCTCTCTTATTGTTCCAAACTGACCGGGGGTCAGGTGTGGCGCCACCGGCTCCGGCTCGGCTTTGCCTTGTCCTTCACGGCAGATCTTCAATCCCGAGGAGGTGGGGTGGTGAAAAGACGGAAGTACCCGTGCGAGACAAGGAGCCGTGGCCAAAGATGGAATGATGGGAGGCTTGATATTTTGTTGTCGGACAAATGGCGAGCAGGTTGGTTGGTCATGGTTACAGTTAGCATTTTTTTCCGGTTTTCACGAGGCTTCAGGAGGTTGTTCTTGCGGCGGCTGTGATTAAGAACAGAATTTTGCTAAGGGTGTTTCTAGATGTACCCAGCAAATTTCTAAGTAAACATAGCAACAAACTTTTTATCACGTTTTTTCATTATTATCCTTAAATATCTATAATTTTTCTCTTATTTTATATGAAAATAAAAAGAAATAACTGCAATGTTCTTGAAGTCGAGAACGCCGATGTTGTTTTGCCTATTCTGTTGTCAGTCTTCCTCTCTTTCTCCATATTTTCTCCAGTTTTGTTTCTTTCTGTAATCTTTGAGGTGATGGAGATCATCAAGACAATCAATTTTCAGAGCCAGCAACTCAACTTGAATTGTTTCAGATATATTTGTTTTTTCTTTACAAAGCAGAAGCAAAACAGGAATTAAAGCAATGAAATCGAGCCAGGACCAGTATTCTATGATGAACCAAATATTGTATGAACCCGCTAGAGCAGTAAGGTGTGAGAAAGCTATGATTTCATATATTAACATAATGACGAATACTTCTCACGCTAATCAATCATATAACTTATATATATGGCCAACTTATTTATTGATAAGGGAATAGTTAAATTCAAAAGCTTCCATGCAATATTTGTCAGAGAATCCTTTCCTCCTCCACCAAGTGATCGAATCGAAAAGAGGTGACGCAACGAGAAAATCTGGGGAGGACGGAACGATAAGGGTTTTTTTTTTCCTATTTTTTTTTCTCTTAATTCATTTAAAATAAGGGACATAATCGGAATGTTAGGAACTAAAAAGATGTTGTTGGGTCTATTTAGTCATTTGCCGGGTACATTTAGCAACACCCTTTTGCTAATTACTACACTCTTTTTGCATAGTAATTAGTGTAGTGTTACATTTTTACTTTAGTAATTTGATGATAAGTCCTTGTTTTTAAATATGGGCAATGAAAGTCAGTTGCTTAGGGAGTTAGGGTTGGTGTTTATTAGCTTCAAATACTTGTAACTTGTCCCGATTATACTAGTAGATGCATCAAACAATTTCATTAAATAACAAATATAAAGATAAAATCTAAGAACCATGATAGTCATCAAATATTCAATCTTGTATATTATTTATATCGTCACGTAACGCATCTTGTTACGGTCTCCATCGATCATTTCAACCTTTTTTCGGACTCGCAACAAACTTTGTGATCCAAGAAAGTGAAGAAACTTCAACCACGTACCTCCAAGGCCAAGAATTTACATGACTCTTCAGCTCTGCCCAAAATCCTTCAATTATTTCTTCACCCCCAGTTAATGAACTGACAAAAGCAAAAGCACAAGGGTGGGTAAAAATTCTCTCTGTCAAATCACTCCACACCCTTCAACAACTGTCACCTTCACATATTTAAACCGAGCCCCACACGATCACGGATATGACCGGACCATGCACCACACCACAAGACTCCAATCAAAACAGCTCCACCCCCGCCAAGCCAAGCCAAGCCAAGCCAAGCCGCGCAGCCGACCGGTTCCGCCGGTCACCAAAGCTGTGTCCGTACGGCATAAGCAGGTCGTTTCCTTGGCAGTTGGTAAGCATTTAGTGTGTGCTTTCCTCTCTCTCTCTCTCTCTCTCTCTCTCTCTACTACTACTACTACTACTACTACTACTACTACTACTACTACTACTCTACTCTACTACTACTACTACTACTACTTACT
>NC_020495.1:1649096-1651464 GCF_000184155.1 Fragaria vesca subsp. vesca | reverse complement strand
TGAGTTTTGAAGTAAAAGCTCTGTTTTTTGTTTTGAGAAAATTTAAAGCAAATGTTATGCCATGAATCTTTCTTCTTCTTTTTTGTTGCATTTGAAATTTGAATTCTTTTTTATTTTTGAGCATGAAAGTTTTCACCTTTATGACTTGTACAAAACTAATCTCTGTGTCTCTGCATATTTTTGAATTGCAGGGGTATAGCTGATGTCACTGTAGAGATAAAAAGCTTGGGTCTTTTGCATGATGTCACCACTAGCTAGGTGGTGATCTGAAGCAAACAGTGCTTCCATTTATTGTGATCAATCGGAGCCCGTGACTCTCATTTCATAAGGGTCTGCTCTCTTTCTCTCTCATATTATTCATTTAGTATTGATTCCAGTCATTGTAAGCTTCTGGGTTTCTTTATGACACAGCCTCTGTTTTCTTGCTACAGTAGTCAAAATTGGAGGAACCCATTTGAGAAAGAAGTGTTCTTGATTGGAAAGATGGGTCTTTTAGAGTAGTGGAGGTGAGATATACTTGGGTTTAGTGGTTTTTCTTAGCTTGGTGAAGTGGGTTTGGGTACAATTGAGGATTGAAATTTGGGGGAAAATGATGGAGCCTGAGCTGTGTGCTTCTAGGGTGTTATCACCTTGTAATGAGGAAAGTGGGGATGATGAGCTCTCAGTTCTTCCAAGGCACACCAAGGTGATTGTTACTGGGAACAATAGAACAAAGTCTGTGTTGGTGGGTCTACAAGGAGTGGTTAAGAAAGCTGTTGGGCTTGGTGGTTGGCACTGGCTGGTATTCATAATTTCTCATTCCTTTTTTTCCATTTGAATCTTGTTGAGAATTCCAAAACTCCTCCTGATCTACTTTTGGTTGATGTGGCTTTGTTCACCATTTGGTTTTGATATGGATTTCTGTGGTGATTTGGGTTTCGTTTTAATAGCATCTTGTGTGTCACAATCACACTTTTAAATGACTTGATCTCAAGATGTTGCACATTAGAAAATATTGAATTCTGGTTCACATGTACAATTAGCTAACAATAAAAGTGTGTTTGGCCCATTGGGCTTGATTGTTTTATATGGTCACCACCTTTATTCCATGCATGTCTAACAAGGACTAGTTTGAACATGTTTGATGCAAAAATTCACCTAGTATGCCTTGCATGCTGTTCTGTTTATTTGATTGTGTGATTGAATCATTGAAGTAGTAAAGTCTTATTCTTATTCCTTTCGAAACACTTAATCAGTCACAGTCAAAATTACAGAAAAAAGGATTCTGGTATTGATCTTTCTGTTAATTTTCGAGTGATCTTTGCTTCCAGATTCTCAGTCTTTTTGCTTCTTTTCATATTTTTCCTATGGCTTGAAAATATGGTCTACCAATGTTATAACTATTGTGGGATGCATCCTATTTAAAACCACTGATTTTGCAATACAAGGTTCTGAAAAATGGGGTTGAAGTCAAGCTGCAAAGGAATGCATTGAGTGTGCTGGAACATCCTACAGGGAATGAGGAAGATTTTGACAATGATCATGTTAACTCTAGCAGTGGCTCTGAACTGGGTGTTAAGGAGAATGATTTCAGTAAGTACTTCAATTCCACTCTTACTGTCATATGACGTTGGCACTAATTTAGATGTTGAAAGCCATTTATTGGTTGTTTTCTTGGTCCAGCTAGGAGTCTTGAGTTCCAAAGACATTGTAAACCAAGATTTAAGTATCCAAAATCATATGTTCCATCCGCAACAACCAAGTCTATCTATCGTGGAAGTTATCAAGCATTTCAGCCCATCCACAAACCTCAGCTGGTAAGAAATTTGAAAAGAGGTCTCATGAGTGTTGTTGATCAACTTTTTTTGTCAGTAAGCTTTTATCCTGTCAACCAAATATCTCATCTAAATTTTGAAGAATAAGATATTAAATTGGATATTTGCTCCTTTAACATCTTTTGACTGGTTCTTGGATATTCCATTCGCTTAAGGTTACCCTAATTGAGTACCATTGTTCTAGTTTCCAGACCAAGTTAGATTTTATGCTGCTACTCTTGTTATGTAATGAACAATTGTCCAAATTTTGAATTGAGTCGCATGCGCTTGCTACATTTCTGTAATGTGTAATCCTTTGCATGAATGATCAGAGAGTAAACATGGGAAAACTAGGAACAAGCACATTGCGGAGATATTGCAGGCACTTCAACCTTGTGGGTATCACTGATTTCTGCACTTCCTTTGTTCTTTCTCCTACCTGGTTACTAAATGTTATAACTAAATCCAGCTTATTGCTGTTTCATAGGTAAGCAACAATCCTAATCCAACAAGGGAGCAGTTGATTAGCATTGTGCAACGACATTTTACATCACAGCTGGTCTCTCTCTCTCTCT
>NC_020495.1:1634168-1649076 GCF_000184155.1 Fragaria vesca subsp. vesca | reverse complement strand
CTCTCTCTCTCTCTCTCTCTCTCTCTCTCTCTCTCTCTCTCTCTTCTCTCTCTCTCTCTCTCTCTCTCTCTCTCACTCAAATGCAATGTACTTGCTTGTTTACACTATTGAAATAGTACTAATCCTCTTTAGTTCGGGTTACAGATACGACTGGATGAGGCATCAGTGATCACTGAATTCGTCAATGCTGCAAGGAGGCGCAAATTTGCCGAGTTGGCTAGGAAACGTACAGAAAGAGAAATGTGAATGTTGAATGCTTGTATATCTACCCTAACCTTTAGATCAGATCATAGAGTGATGTGGGGAGTGTTGTGCTTGCTATGTTCTCACTCCCTCAAATCGCAAATTTCTTGTAAATACTCCTTAGCTATGCCATATTAATCATTAGGATCATCCCATCATTTTATTCATCTATCTTCTACATGAGCAGTATGCGACGAATATAGACGATTTTAGAAACAGAATTGGTAAAATGTGCAGACTGCAGAGAACAAGCTACTGATACTTGTATATTAATGTTAGTGCTCATCTCTCTTCTGGGTTTATCTTGATCTCAGCTTCTCTTTTTTGGCTATCCACGTGTGAATGCACAACTTACCAAGATCTACAATATCGATACTATGCTATTATTCGAAAATTCTGTTCTCTACTAGTAGTAGTCTAGTACTGTTAATCTTGATTTAGTACTTCTTTAACGATAATTCTCGTATACACGGTGATGTAAGTATACGGTACAATCTTAATTATTCGTAACTATTTTATATGAGAGTCCTATTTTTAGTCTTCCACATTGTATGTTGTAGATACAATGCCATGTACTAAGAACGTTACGCATTTATAGTTAAGTTCGCAACTTTAACCCAAAATTTATGTCTAGTTTCCATCATTGATCTCCAATATTTCCATTTTTCGACTCTCCATATTCCCACGATATTCGACATTTTGGTGCAAGCAACCACCAACATTTAACCATTTCTCTTCTATGGCTATAAAGTGAATTAGTGGGCCCAACTCCTGGCCCAACCAATACTCCTTTTCCCAAAAGCAGCCACAACAATCAGGTACATCAACAATAAACCAAAAACTTCCAAGAAATATAATAATCTTAATTTTTAATTAAAAAATTCTCTCATATTTATAGTAAAAAGTAATTTTCCCACTGAAAGTTGTTCGTTGTCACGCAAACGCACTCTTCTCTACAAAATAGCGAACAATTAAAAATTAATTGGTGTGGTAAAGAGATGCTTTTTTATTTATTTTGTTTGTTAATAATCACAATTACTTTTCTTCTCTGATTTAAACTTTTTTCACTGGCAGCTCTTTGCAACCAGGATCAGTTGAGCTTCTCCTCAACACAGTGAAACACTAACAGCATAAAAACCAAGTGACAAGACCGTTTAAGAATTCATATAAAAGTGAAGTGACTGGTTCGAAATATAAATGTAGAATATTTTGGTGACAACTAGCCACTTTTACAATTGTGTTGAGCAATTTTGGATAGGAAGTGCATCTTTTTAACAAAGTATTTAAAAACTAGGTTCTGATTTGCAAGTGCATTAGGAATTTTGGCTAGAATGTTCATTCTTTTAAGAAAGTTTACACTAGCTTGGTTAAATACCAGCTTCAGCCCAAACACCCATTATTTGAATCATATATACTTAGATCGAAACTGCAGCTAAAATGATCATATTTTAAGCTAACTAATGTTTCTTAACTTATTAACGCAAACTGTATTATGCACAATTCTGGGGAACCCGCAGCAAAAAGCGGGAGCTCTTTCTAGTTGAATCCTTGCTAATTCATTGATAGAGGGACTTAGTTTTGGGTTTGTGAATTTCATTAGTATAGGTGATATGTCAAAAAATGAAAGGGCTCGTTGTGATTCTAGTGACTAAATTTCACAAAATTAAAATTCGATTGTCTAATGTGAACAGTATAATACAATATGGTTATGATAGGATATTTAAATGTATTCGGTAAATCAGGGCTCGATCAAATTTTGATTCCTCTATAAAGTTGGTGCACAAAGTTGTACACTTGCATAGGGAGCCACATTAGTACACATGTTGTGATTCTAATGAGTAAAATTCACAAAATGAAAATTCGACAATCGGATACGATCATTGCAGTAAAACAAGCCGTGTCGAGATCGGAGACGTGCTACTGCCGAGAGAGAGAGAGAGAGAGAGAGAGAGAGAGAGAGAGAGAGAGAGAGAGAGAGAGAAGAGAGAGAGAGAGAGAGAGAGAGAGAGAGAGTATGAGGACGTGAGGGCATTCTAGTTATTTGATAGGTAAAATCCGGATCAGGTCTGATGCTATTAGTTTTGAGCTCAAGTTCATGTCTTAAATTGTATAAAAATTAGTTAAAATGGGTTTTGTGTGTTTTTAAATTTAGTCAGTTATTTGTATGTAATAAAAAATTACATTTTGTGTGTGTTGGGTCTAAACACTAATAGGATAAATAATACATTATCCATGTTTTATTAGATTTACTATTCAAAGTAGGATTAGACTTTCTTTCTACTTATAAGAAAAATAAGATAATTTGTAATCCTCTTCTATATATATATATATATAAAAAGACTCATATCAATATCAATCTACAATAATTTCCCGATATATAGAAATTTGAGTAGCGTGTTTTGGTAGAGTGTCATTTCCTCGATTTAGGGTTAAACCCGACGGGCGGCCGGCGCTGAGGAACAGAATTGAAGCAAGCATGAGCAGCATTTACCCGTATGCGAGACTTGAACATGGCAGCGTTGTTTATCAAAGCAGTGAAAACACCTACCGAAGCAGATCCCGCGTGGACGTAATTCCGATCAAAGTCCAGCGATGGAAGGCATATGCCAACTACAATCCAGAAACCCATCAGTATGATAAGGTAGAACCAATTGTGCAAGCCACAAACACTCTCAAGTTGCGGTTCTCGAGGGAGAAGGCGAGCGGCGATGCAAAGACGACCATGGAGAGATTTGCAAGGTACAAGAGGATCATAGATGGGTCTCCCAGGGAAGCCAACAAGTTACGGGACAAATTGCGTAGGTACGTTTACAACAAAGTCGGTGTTGCCGAAAATCAGCATCCGTTTATTATTGATCATATATTCAATGTGCTGCTTCGAGAAGCCGTCCCCGATAAGATTATCGAGGTTCGAACAGTGAATATAATATATAGATATACGGAGGAACGGCACCTGGAGTTGCTGTCGGAAGATGCAGATTATTTATACAAGGCCAAGCTGATTCCGTCAACTGAATCATTCATCGAGGCTTTAGAGGAAGCAGCGACTCCACCTGATGATGAATTACATTGTGCTATTTGTATGGAAATGTTTGCACTGAGAAAAGATAGCAGCATTACTCAGTTGCCCTGCTCACACTATTATCATCGAGATTGCATTGCCCCCTGGCTCCAAATCAATCATGTCTGTCCTACTTGTCGACACCCTAATGCTCCATTTAGGCCAGGAAGCTAGCTAGCTGCAGTCCTGTCGCTATCTTATGTATTCTCCTGCTACCTTAGTTTTTATTTCCATGTTTTTGCTGCCTTGATCCGACGGGAATGAATGTTATTTGGCTTCATGTCTTTGAAATTCCCTAGACTCGCTTTAGTAACAAAAGTTTCTTTCTTTGCCTCGCTTTTGGTAGCTAGCCCCATTGATTATGATCGATGCATTGAAAACAAAATGGACTACACAATCAGTAGGATGAAAATTGATTTTTCCTTTTGGTTTCTGTTTTCTAGTATGAACTAATGTTTTGAAAGTGGTATGAAAGAACAGTTAAGTAAGCACTGACAGGAAGTTTGAAAAACCAAATAAGAATACATATAGATATTAGAAGTGGTGACGTTTGAAAATAGAGCTCCGGTTGTTGTGTGCAGAGTGAAACAAGAATGGTAAAAGCTGAGGAAATTGTATGACTTGATTGTTATTTCTATGCTTTTTCTGCTTTGAGCATCCAGAAAAATTCAATGTTAGAACAAGTTTCAGACTGTTGCACAGTTGCTACAATCTACATTACACTTTTTCTTTCGGTCTAAATTTACATTACATTTACATGTATGCTGTTTAATCTTCTCATACACAGTTAAGGACAACCAAAAAGAGGTGATTTCGATTCCCATTGCGTAGGTGCGGGCGACAAGAATCAGGATGTCAAGTGACAAGAACCCAATTTCCTTGCTGGCTCCCTCCTCAGTGTCCTCCTTCTTCGCCACTGTTAAGGTAACACACTGAACTTCTAACATATAAGGTTCATTTTGGGTTGGTATATGGGGTTGGTACATGGTTGGGTATTTAGGGTTTGTATACTGGTCTATCATAACACCAGTGACAATGAAGGTGATATTCCACCCTGCGTTCACAGCAATGCGACCAAACAGTACCATACTGGAAGTTCTACTTCTGTTTCTAAGAGCTTGTGAATTCTTGTTGTGTAATTGGATCACTTAAACCATTATATTTGTGATGCCTTTTTTTATTTTTTTTGTAATGTGTTTTGAAAATGTGAAATCTGAAAAGGCTTAAACTAGGTGCTTAAATTTTTATGTGTTGTGAAGTGGGGGGTAATTACTGTCAAAATGTTGAAATACATTCTCTTATTTTTTTCCTTGTGTAATTGTTTTCTGCCACTTCTCTGGGCAACACATTCTTCATATAAACTGTGTTTATTGTTGTAAAAGATGTTAAACTTTTTGTTTTATTTATATCTGCCAGACTCCTTGATACAAGCCCTGATGTTACAGTGGCCCGGTCTTTATATGAGCAATCTATAGATGGGCAGCTTGCAGCCTCCAAGGGTCTCTGTTCCAGGACTGATGCAGAGGGTATTCTGATCAAGGCCACACACTGACGAAATCAAGGACTGCTGTAGTTAAATTTACAATTTCATCTCCCGTCACAGGGCTCAACGGGGAAAGATCAGTTGTGATGGAAACGAGATCCTTTGCGCAAAGCCCTTTCATTTCCTTCGGCCGGAAACCGCCTTCACCAGCTGCTTTTTCTCCTCAGCTGTTATAGTTTCCTCCACTTTTGGCAATGAGAATTGCATTGCTCCCACTAGACTGTGCAATTCAACTGATTAACCATCTGGTCTCAGAGTTAACATTCATTCCAATGTTAATAATCCATAATCCTTTGTTAGCATTATCAATAGGCGTAACAGAGTTGCATCCGATTTGGATTGGTGTTGAACACAGGCATTCATATATTGTGACTAAACCTGGAAATGGGAGCATTCATTTATTCATTCCAAACAAAATTCCTACACTAAAACGCTATTCTATCATTCCATTAGCAAATTTACACTACCAGTTTCCTTATTTCTGGTCTCAATAAAAATCAGGTAAACTGTGTCCCCCTGTTAACAACAGGCTTTAAACTTGAACCATACTGTGGGATCTTAATCAGACTATTTTTCGATTTGTAGGATTTGTAGAACCCTGCACAAGAACAAAGACATCTATGGTGAGGGGTGACTCAGTGAAGAGGAGAGGCTTTGTAATGAAGGGTGGCACAGTGCAGGAGGGGGGCTCGGTGAAGAGTGGCACAGTGCAGGAGGGAGGCTTGGTGATGAAGGGTGGCACAGCGCAGGAGGGGGGCTTGGTGATGAAGGGTGGCACAGTGGAGGCATCCAAGGTAAAATTGGTTTTACTGCTGCACTTTCCCAATTCGTCTATCATAATACCAGTGACAATTTGGTTGATATTCCATCAGCATTCACACCTATGCCGACTTATCTTTTTTAGAGCTTTCAAATTCTTTTGTTTCGCTTAACCTAGTTGACAATGCGCTTAAACTCGTTTATATTTGTGATGCTCTTTATTATGCGTTTTGACAATGTGCTTATATTTCAGGGTCCTATACTATGCATGGTTGGAAGAACACCCATGGTTGGAAGAAAAGAGGTCTCTGTTCATTCTGACAAGGAAAGAGGTCTCTGTTCATTCTGACAAGGAAAGAGGTCTTTTACTTGAAATTCTTTCCACTGATAAGGTAACACTGAACTTCAAACATTAGTTTCATTTTGGGTTGGTATATGGTTGGTAGATTTCTTGTATTTAGGGTTTGTATACTGGTCTATCATAACACCATTGACAACGAAGGTGATATTCCGCCCTGTGTTTGCAGCAATGCGACCAAAACAGTACTAGTTAAACTTATTGTATCTGTGATGCTTTTCTTATTATGTGATTTGAAAATGTGGAATCTGGATGAACTTGGGTGGGGAGGCAGGAATTTCAATGCCTTTATGTGTGGTCTAGTTACTGTCTACTGTTGAAATACGTTCTGTTATTTTTTTCCTTGTGTAATTGTTTTCTGCCACTTATCTGGGCAACACATGTGTTTATTGTTGTATTAGCTGTTAAACTGTTTGTCTTTTTCTCCTTGAATATTCTCCATTTCACGCATCAACTTTGTGTTTCTAGGCTGCTGGGATTTCAATGCCTTTATCTGAGGCCATAGACACAAAAGTGGTTGGGGAAAATGAAGACCAGGCAGTTTTTCCTCAGGCTGCTGGTGCCATCGAGGAAAAGGTGCTTCTAACACCGCCTGATCATATGTTGGTGCTCAAATTCGATCTAGTTGATAGGATCACTTACGTGGATGCTTGTTCATACTTCAGCAGGTAATATATATTGAATGGTTGATCACCTTAGTTTTTTCTTTTTCCCTTCATGAATGGTTAATGACTTTTTGTGCGGCTGATATTAACCATTTTTTTTTCTGTTTCGAGTGTAGGTATGATGGTTTTATTGATTTCTTCTATGGTGATGTCCAAGTGAAGGGGGCGCAGCCTGACACAGCTGTAGTGGTGTTTGATTCTTCAGATCCTGTAACAGAGGTTTTAAATGGTCAGAGACTGATCAACCTTGGCAACAACAAGGTCGTTTATGCCAAGCCCTTCACTTCCTTGGCCGACTTGTAGGCTTTCAGCTTTGAACTAGTTTTTCTACCCTGGTCGTTTTGTGTAATTGATGGCAAAACATTTAAAGCGAGCCATGCTTGAACCAACATGAACTATAGGAGGTCCTTTTGATCATTGTCTTAAGTCTTAACTTGATGAGCCTTTTTGGACATAGTGATTATGATTAAATCATCCACATTTTGGACAGTGATTATGATTATGATTTGGAGGTTTGGTCTTTTGGTTTGCTTTATGGGGTTCCTAATGCATAATTTCTTTCGCAAATATTTCTGTTATAGCTGTAATGCAGTGACCTTAACGTAGTGACAAGTTAAGGATGTTTCATTCTCGTAGCGGGATGTATTAGCTTGCTTTTTGCCTTGACATTTCTACGACAAATTCATTGCACATTTTGTTACCTTCACTTTTTTAGTGAATGGGAATAGGTCTCCTCGATACTATGCTATTGTTCGAAATTTCTGTTCTCTACGAGTAGTCTGGTACTGTTAATCTTGATTTAGTACTTCTTTAATGAAAATTCTCGTATACACGGTGATGTAAGTACACGGTGCAATCTTAATTATTCATAACCATTTATACGTAGAAGTCCTATTTTTAGCCTTCCACATTGTATGATGTAGATACAATGCCGTGTACTAAAAACGTTGCGCATTTATAGTTAAGTTTGCAACTTTAACCCAAAATTTATGTCTAGTTTTCATCATCGATCTTGAATATTTCCATTTTTCGACTCTTCATATTTCCACATTTTGGTGCAAGCAACCACCAACATTTAAGTGATTTAACCATTTCTGTTCTGTGGCTATAAAGTGAATTAGTGGGCCTAACTCCTGGCCCAACCAATCTCCTTTTCCCAAAAGCAGCCACAACAATCAGGTCCATCAACTCTAAACCAAAAAAATTCCAAGAATAATAATAATAGTCTTAATTTTTAATTAAAAAATTCTCGTATTTATATTAAAAAGTAATTTTCCCACTGAAAGTTGTTTGTTGTCACGCAAACGCAGACTCTTCTCATCTCTCTTCTCCAGAAACGCACTCCAACCAAGTCCACCTTTCTCCTCCGATTCCGATTTCAACTCCGATCGCCGCCTCCTGCGTCACCGGTAACTCCGTCTCCGCAACTCTCGAGTTCAAAACAACCGCCGATGAATTCGTCCCGGCGATGATTCATTTCCTCTCCTGTAAAGATCGTTCGGACTCGTCTATTAGGTTCGCCGCGTTCTTTAGCTGATTCTATCTTCTTCATGAGTATCGGTTTCTACTGCTTTTGCTGCTTCGCTTTAAGCCTTAAGCGTTTCTCTGTAATTCGTTGCTTTTCGATTTCTGAGAGTTTCTGCTTTTGTTTGTTTCTGCTTAGAGTTGTTGTTTTTCATGTGCTTGACGATGAAATGGTTCAAAATGATGGTTAATATTTACGGTAAAAAATCTCAGGTTGATTAGTTTTGTGCTGAGATACTGTAATTCTAAGTGTATAGAAGATGAAATTTAAGGTGGAATTTTTGTTTTTGAATTTTTTTGTGTGTTTTTTGAATCTACATGTCTAAGTTTCGTTCGAAATTTTAGCGTTTTGGATTTAAGTTTGGCGTGTTGGAACGTAATCGTGTGTTAGGTTTGAAGCATTAGGTACTTGGAGGAGTGTTCATTGTGTTGATTTAATGTTGTTAGTGTTTTATTTGCTGAGTGATTGCGTAATTTTAACGGAAGAGTTTTGTATTCTTGTGTTGCAGCAAGGGGATATGTGGTATCGAGTGCAAATAGTTTTCAATCCGGAGCGGGGATAAGCAAGAGAGAATGGGAGGCTGCTGTTGTTGTTCTTCCAAGGCAACCGAGCTGAGGGCTGCGCCTACGTATTACTATGTTGTATGATGCTTTCTCTCACCTTTGATGCTACTTTCCTTTTTTGTTAGTTGTTGTGTGGAGCCTGATTGTTGGATATCAGAGTATGGTTGGAGGTGTGGTTGATTTTTTCATTGTTCTACATCTACAGTATCCGAGGACTTCTGAAGAGCACGTGCCCTTGTCATCTCGCCAGGGTGCCTCTGCAATCTCCACAGGCCTCCTTGTAGATACGAACCTGGATACATCAATACCTGACACTTACAGACCACCTCCTGCCCCTATTCCATATGATGTGTCAGCAGGGCGTCCTCAAACTCCACCAGTGGCCCAAGATATTTCGGGCAACAAGAGTGATTCAACATTGCAGACAACAACTTCTGATTCTGTTCAACAAGCACCTGGTGACAATCCTCAAGAAACTTCAAACAAGTGTGAAGACCTGAAGGGTTCAGACGACAAAGCAGACACCAAGTTTGAGCTTGATCCAATTAAGAAGGCAGATGTTGAACTTTCAAAGCCAGTGGACTCTGTTGCTTTAGTTATTGAGGAGGAGGATGCTTGCCCCACCTGCTTGGAAGGTAAAGTCCCTCAAATAACTCCTTGCAGGGAATTCTATTTTATCATTACTTACTATGACGGAAAATAAAGTATCCCATGTCATTTGCCTCGGTTACTGCATGATTCCTATTCTAGCTACATTCTTTCTTTCCATTTGGTAAAAGGTATTCAGTCGGATGTTTTTTCTGTTGGCGCAGAGTATGATGAAGAGAATCCGAGAATCACCACGAAATGCGACCACCATTTTCACCTTGCTTGCATTCTTGAATGGATGGAAAGAAGTGACACATGTCCTGTGTGTGATAAGGTTTACCTTGCTCAACATTTGCGTAGTTTTGTGATTTAGTGAGATATGTCCATCATCAATTCATCATGCATAATATTGAGACAGCTCTTCTTCACTTATGATGCAGGAAATGATATTTGATCCTCCGATTGATTAGTGAATCACCAATTCAAGTCAAGTGCTTTCCTTTTTGAAGTATGGTTTGAGAAACAGAGGTTGCAAATGCATGGGTTTTCTTTTTTTTTTTTTTTTTTTTTCTTCTCTCTTTCTTCCTTTTTTGGGTTCACTGTTCAGTAACAGTCACTGATTGGCTGTTTACTGGTCTTGTTTCTGGAGTCATGCTCATTTAGATCCAGTAGGTTATGCATTAGTTTCGTTTCAACTCAATGATAATGAAAAGTAAGAAGGGGAGATTGGCACTGGGGTGAAAGTATTGTGGTCCACTGTAATGTAGTGCATTTATCCTTAGATCTTAGAGCATCACATTATGAATGATAGAATGGTTTTATAGATATTGCGGTCAGTGGGATAGTAGTAATCAGATTCATTAGTTAGCAAACAAGAAAAGGTGAACCTATGGTTCTCTCAATCCGAGTATAGAGTTTTACTTTGGTCTGGTCAGTGATCTTTGCTTTCTGTTTGAACCGGTTGTGTATACGGCGGAAATTTACTTTCGATGATGTTGGTGTGGTTGGTTAGTGTAATGGAAGATGGAAGGTTCGGGTTAAAGGGGCATCATTGTTTTTCAGTTGATATATGTATATATCTATATTTGATGATCATTTTGATTGGGTGAATTTCACGCGTAGATTCACGTTATACATCTCCTAGCTTCTGTTTCTTATATGATGATAATTTGCTTGAAGCTTAGTAGCTTACACGCGCAGCTCTTTCAAAAATTGCATACACAGTTTGTTCAACTGTAGAGAAACTTTTGGTTGTGTAACTAGTACACTTCAATCTTACAGAAGCGTGAAGTGGCCTTTCTTTACTTTTCATGCTTAGAAAGACGAGGATTGCGCTTCCAAATGATACATTGGTCTTCCACTTTCATAGTAAAAGAAAGATGGAAGCATGAAATCAAAAAGCTACTCCTGAAGTGCTTAGAAAGCATGATCGTTTAGTGAACCTTAAAACCTTATTCTTTCATTTTATTCTGATCATCTCCGAGTGACTTTTGGAAACTCCACGAATCAGCTTCCTGTTGTCAAACTCATAACATCGCCAAAAGAAAATCTCATTTCTCAGTCTTCTAAAATTTAATTTGGGTTTATTAAAATAAAATAAAAATTAATTTGGGTTTTGAACTTATGGTAATGAAACACAATCAGAGTCTAAATTCAAAAAAAAAAATAAAAATTCAATTGATGCATAAAGACAAACAAGCCAAAATCGTTATTGTAATTGTTGACAGTGCAGAAAGGGTAAAACTCTGACATTTAATCTGTTTTCTATATTAGGCGAAAATGAATGTTGTAATAGAAGGAATGAAAATTCATAGACCTTAATCCAAAAAAAAAAAAAACTTAAACTAGATTCAAAATTTAAATCTGAAACTTCATCACATCGATCAGATGTCAATATCGATTTCATATTTAGACCAATACAATGATTGATCGAAAACAATAAAAACAATGATATATCATATTATCATAGTAAGAAAAGATTTGATGAGCAATAGAATAAACAAAAAGATAGAGAAACAACTATTCCCACTCCCAAAGTTTCTCCACGCGAGACTTTGTGTACTGTCGACAACCATATTGTGAAACTTCTCCACGACGATTGGATATCAATATCTATTTATATCTTCATCAATACATTAATTGATAAAAAACAATCAAAACAACGATGCACTAGATTATCAGAATATATAAACGAAAATGACGTTAGATATTTAGACAATTTACTGACTGACTTAGATCAGAGAAACAAACAATGACAACCGTAGATTGTTCTTCAAATGAGTGCTTTATTATGACCGGATAAAAGAAAAATGTCTCATTTCTATTAAATTTAATAAGCAAATCACTAAAAACATTGTTTTTTGAGTACACTATTGATTGAAATTGTTTTGAACCAGATTTCATTTTCTCTGCACTGGTTTCCTCTCCTTTCTCTGCTCATTTCTGATTTGCTTAGTCTAAAATAAAACTTGAGCCACCTTGTTGCTGTGTCCTAGTGCCACCAGCTAATCAATCATTTTCAAAACAAATCCCATCACCTTCAACCTCGTCTTTGTCTTCTTTTGTAGCCTTTCTGCTCCTCTGTAAATCACCATTCGGTGGCCTTTCAAAGCATAACAAGAACAAATGGCTGAGGTCTGAGGGCCCAAAAACTTTCAGGTAATAAACAAAACGTCCCTCAAACCATTTTACAAAGCAGAACAGGGCAAAGGGTCTCCTACCCTCTGCCCAAAATACCATCTTTTGTCCTTGATCATTGAAAAGGAGGAGTCTTTATTATTATTATTTTTTTTCAAGAGCCAAATCGAAGTTAATGGAGGAATGGTCGTTTTTGACAAATGGGTCTGTGTTAGATTTGGCTGAAACTAGTGATGCTGATCCAATTAATGGGGGTAGTGTTGGTAGTGTTATTGAATTTGTAAAAGATGGTGTAGAATGTGTTTTTGGTGATGATGATCGTAAGGGTAATGATATTGATACTGTAAAAGATGTTGTAGGATGTGTTAATGCTGATGATGATGAGTATAAGGTTAGGTTAAGATGTACATTCGATCAGGTTCTATCTGTTTTTCTTAAGGAAATTGGTGATAGAGGTGTTGTTAGACCTGTACCTGCAGTTTTTGGTGATAGGCAGCATGTGGATTTGTTCAAATTGTTCTGTGTTGTGAGAGATGAAGGTGGGTATGATTTGGTTTCGAGGAGGAGGCTTTGGTCTTACGTGTCTAAAGAGTTGGGTTTGGATAATGGGGCAACCGCGGCCTCGGTAAAATTGATCTACTTTAAGTATTTGAATGAGTTGGAGATATGGTTTAGGGAGAGTTGTCCAGGTAGGAGCTTAGGGAATGGGGAGTCTGGAAGGTATGGGACTTTTCATTTGTTGTCTGACAGAGTTTAGAGGTTTGTTGTTGGATGGGACAGAGCAGAAGGACAATGGTGATGGACTGGTTCATTTGGATTCTGACCGAAATGGGAAGTTTGAATATGGTTTATCAGATAACAAAGATGCATGTATAATGCATTCAGGTACTGGAACTGGCAACGGTCATGACGACGAAAAAGCTTGTCATGATGATCAAAATGGTACTTTGGTATTACCCTCCAGTGTCGATAGTAAAGAAAACGAACGTAAAAGAAAGCGACGAGAATCCTTATCAGGAATGCTGAATTGGGTAATCCAGACAGCAACAAAACTTGGTGATGTTTCAATTGGAGAGATACCGGAGCCTGCCAAGTGGAAGAAGCATCAGGGCAACGAGTTCTGGTTCCAGGCAATTAAAGCAAGGGAGGCATTGATGCTAAGAAGAGATCTTAATCCAAAAACTGAAGAGTTACCCCAGCAGGTACATTCATCTTTTTTTTTTTTTTTTTACTTCGCTTCTGGGGAATAGCCAATTGTCATTTTTTCATGCATAATACAGTTGATCGTCAAGTGATTTGTGGACTGGCATGAGACTTGAATCGCTACAAACCTCAGGAGGTTCCTGATTCAATATTTTTTGATTGACCTCCTACTTCCTTAAATCCTCACGAGGTCTTCTAGTTTAGAGTTCAACCAAACTGAATTTAGCCATATTCCATCTCCTTGGTTCAGTTTCAAGTTCTTCGATTGGATCTTATGCTTTTAAAACTTTCCTTTCTCATTGTCTGCTTCTTATCGTGGTTCATACTGTACCTGGTCCATTATTAGAATCTTTTCTTTTTCTTTATATACTTTTGCATGTAACTATATTTGAAACTGTCTTTACTTCCAATTATATGTCGATACTAATACAGCCAAGTATTAGATATGAGACATGAGACATTTGATTTAGACTGTATCTTCTTTCTCATCTTCTTTAGTTAGCATTTCCTCCTCACTTTTTCCCGTTAAGGTATCAGCCAAGAGAGAGGAAAGTTCTAAGGAACTTTGTGTCTCCAATGTGTCACATCTTTGGTCGTTTGTTTCGCAGGAACTTTACAACATGCCTGTTGTTTGACACCACCCCGATACAGCTGATTTATGTAAAGATTGCAGTTGGAGTATTTAAGGTTTCTTGCATAATTTTCTGGGTGAAACTGTAAAATTGTAATCCTGATATATATGTGAGTAATTAGATAACTAAAATATTTTATAAACATTGTATGGTTTGTACTTGCAGAAGAAACTAAGGTTGCATCCATTGATGTATGAAGATAATATTGCTGCTGGTCACCTTTTCTCAGAGAGGTCAAGATGCAGAGGAGGCAGACCCGTACTGAATAGAGTCCTAAGAGTCGATAGACTTAGGACCTAAAAGCTTAAGGGGCGCAAATATTCTTTTCTCTTTGTGTGGTCACATTAGATTAGTTAAAAACAATAAAAAATAATTAACAGCATTCAATTAGGGTGGTGTATTAGATTACAAAACAGAAAAATGAATATAAATCTTACCCATTATATTACTATTATTAGTTACCATTTTAGAAAAAACGAGCAGCTTAAGTAAGAGATTTGTTGTATAAATAAAATTTTTATTATAAACAGGATTTCTAATGTTTTTTGTTGTTAAATTTTAAGTTTATAGCTTTAGTTCATGAATTTTTTTTTTTATGTTTCTTAAAAAGAGAAAATATGTAGAATGAATACTAAACTTTGAAGACCCAATTTTAAAAGTTCGATTCAGGTCTAAAAATCTCAGATCCGGGCCTGAAAGGAAGGCATTCTATTAAATCTCGCTCGTGCACATGTTGCAATTCATCGCCACCGACTCAGAGTAATTTGATAAGTCCTAGTATGGAAGAACCTAAGGAGCAAGAACCTATGGAAGTTGATTTAGCGTCCCCTCACACATCGGTTATCCCATCTGACCAGGACGAATTCCGTGAAAAGTATGTTTCTATAGGCCCTCTCTTTCAAGCTGATGTTCCTGAATGGACCGGTGAGGCGTCAGAAAGTGATGATAAATGGCTAGGCACAAGGGTATGGCCCTTGGAATGTGAAGAAAACGCTTCCCTTGTTAAGAAGGATACAATTGGCCGAGGAAGACCACATTTTTGTGGCTGTCGGCTTCCAGGTTCTGTTACATGTCTCAGATTTCACATTGCTGAGGCTAGGATGAAATTGAAGAAAGAACTTGGTTCCTTGT
>NC_020495.1:1625591-1627060 GCF_000184155.1 Fragaria vesca subsp. vesca | reverse complement strand
TTTTTGTATTTTGAGGGCCTTAACGATCACCAAATTGGCTGAAATTTTGCAGAGATGATCTACACAAGATGATCTAGATATGTCTAGAAAGAAGTTTGAGGAAATTCGATCGGGAAGTGGTTCAAAAATGGAAATCCGCACCAAAACTTTGGTGCGGACATCCGCACCTGATCAGCTTTGTGTGTGTGTGTGTATATATATATATAATACAAAGTTGCTGGTATTGACTTTTCAACCAGACATATATTTTTTTGTTTATTTATAGGAATCGACTCAAACCATTAGATCTATTTTTTAATAACTTTGGATGACTGAGATTAAAACAAAAAAACACTTATGTCAAACCTATACCGTTCAAGATTATTAAAAATAAGTTAAACATTTGGATGACTTAACGATCACCAAATTTTCTGAAAATTTACATAAGTGATCTACTTATATACACTTACAAATTGAACGGTGGAGATATGATTTAATGATATAAAAGTTTGTCAAATACCCTATCCCTAAAAATAAACAAAAAAAGGTATATATATACACAAAATTTACATTTTGAATATGATTCTCTTACCTTTGATATAAATTACGTTGGTCAATTTATACAAAAAGAAGAAAAGTTTTTATGAACAATAGAATAGAGCAATATTCCTGCTCCCAAAGATTCTCCCGCACTTTGGCGCGTGACTCTGTGAACCGTTGACAACCATAATACGAAACTTCTACATGACGATTGGATATCAGCCTCTATTTCATATCTAGACCAATATATTGATTGATCTGATACAGTAAAAACAACTATACGCTGGATTATCATATATATAAACGAAAATGGATGATCAATCTTAAGAAAATATATGATGAGCAATGGAATAACCGAAAAGATAAAGAACCGTTGGAAACCCTAATATGAAGCTTTTGCACCGTGATCAAATATCAATATCTATTTCATATATAGACTAATACGTTTGTTGATCGAAAACAATAAACGATACATTAGATTACCATAGTATATAAACAAAAATAGATGGTCAATCTTAAGAAAAGATTTGATGAGCAATGAAATAAACGAAAAGATAGAGAAACGGCTATTCTCACTCCCGAAGTTTCTCCCGCGTGAGACTCTGTGTATTATTGACAATCGGATATGAAACTTATACACAACGATCGAATATCAATATCTATTTCATATCTTGACCAATACATTAATTGAAAAGAATAAAAATAACGATACTGTTCTAGGATATTCTCTATGTGTGCCTTGGCCTTATGCCAATAGGATATGTAGTTAGACTAGATCTATGTATTCATATCTTTACCATATTGGTATTGTGTAATTCCCTATATAAAGGGCTCCTATCAATGAATAAGATGATTCTCTTGCTATCTCTTTGTCTCTACACTTTATCCTTCATCACGTTATCATGCACTTTGTTCTAACCCTAGAGCCAATAGCCCACCATTTTTTTTCC
>NC_020495.1:1593157-1624180 GCF_000184155.1 Fragaria vesca subsp. vesca | reverse complement strand
TTTTTTTTCTTTTTTTGTTTTTTGTTTTTTTTTTTTTTTTTTTTTTTCAAGAGTCAAATCGAAGTTAATGGCGGAATGGTCGCTTTTGACAAATGGGTCTGTGTTAGATTTGGCTGAAACTAGTGATGCTAATCCAATTAATGGGGGTAGTGTTGGTAGTGGTATTGAATTTGTAAAAGATAGTGTAGAATGTGATCATAAGGGTACTGATATTGTAAAAGATGGTGTAGAATGTGTTAATGGTGATGATGATGATTATAAGGGTAGGTTAAGATGTACATTTGATCAGGTTCTATCTGTTTTTATTAAGGAAATTGGTGATAGAGGTGTTGTTAGGCCTGTGCCTGCAATTTTTGGTGATAGGCAGCATGTGGATTTATTCAAATTGTACTGTGTTGTGAGAGATAAAGGTGGGTATGATTTGGTTTCGAAGAGGAGGCTATGGTCTCATGTGTCCAAAGAGTTGGGTTTGGATAATGGTGCAACGGCGGCTTCAGTAAAATTGATCTACTTTAAGTATTTGAATGAGTTGGAGATATGGTTTAGGGAGAGTTGTACGGGTAGGAGCTTAGGGAATGGGGAGTCTGGAAGGTATGGGACTTTTCATTTGATGTCTGTGGAGCTGGAGACAGAATTTAGAGGTTTGTTGTTGGATGGGACAGAGCAGAAGGACAATGGTGATGGACTGGTTCATTTGGAATCTGACCGAAATGGGAAGATTGAATATGGTTTATCAGATACGAAAGATGCATGCACAATGCATTCAGGTACTGGAACTGGCAATGGTCATGACGACGAAAAAGCTTGTCATGATGATCAAAATGGTACTTTTGTATTACCCTCCAGAGTCGATAGTAAAGAAAACGAACGTAAAAGAAAGCGACGAGAATCCTTATCAGGAATGCTGAATTGGGTAATCCAGACAGCAACACAACTTGGTGATGTTTCAATTGGAGAGATACCAGAGCCAGCTAAGTGGAAGAAGCATCAGGGCAACGAGTTCTGGTTCCAGGCAATTAAAGCAAGGGAGGCATTGATGGTAAGAAGAGATATTAATCCAAAGACTGAAGAGTTACTCCAGCAGGTACATTTATCTATATCTTTTTGTTTTTTGTTTACTCACTTCTGGGCTACAGCCAATTGTCATTTTTTCATGCATAGTACAGTTAATCTTCAAGTATGAGTTCTACCCCATTTTATATGTACCTTTTATCAATGAGGTGAAAAAGCTGATGTTTTTTATTCTGTATTTGTAAGTTATTGATGTCATGATGTATTGATGTATAATCAACCCCCTATTGTAAGATGCTATTATATCTACCATGCTAGCATATTTTAATTTAGGTAATTTCCATCTTAGGATATTATTATGCAACTAGATCACTTGATTTAAGCATTAACAAGGCGTTGTACAAGTCTGTGACTTGGACTCTTCTAAGTGATTTGTAGACTGACATGAGACTTGAATCACTACAAACCTCAGGAGGTTCCTGATTCAGTCTCTTTTGATTGACCTCCTACTTCCTTAAATCCTCGCGAGGTCTTCTAGTTCAGAGTTCAACCCAACTGGATTTAGCCAGATTCCATCTCCTTGGTCTCGTTCAAGTTCTTCTATTTTTTCTAGCTATATTTCTCTTACCTTTTTTCTATCTTATGCATTTAAAACTTTCCTTTCTCATTGTCTGCATCTCATCGTGGTTCATACTGTACTTGGTCCATTATTAGAATTTTTTCTTTATATACTTTTGCGTTTAACTGTATTTGAAGCTGTCTTTACTCCCAACATATATGTCGATACTAATACAGCCCCAGTATTAGATATGAGACATGAGACATTTGATTTAGACTGTGTGTCTTCTTTCTCACCTTCTTTAGTTAGCATTTCCTCCTCCCTGTTGAGGTATCAATGTATCACATCTTTGGTCGTTAGTTTCGCAGGAACTGTACGATATGCCTGTTGTTTGACAGTACCTGATACTGCTGATTTGTGATTAAAGATTGCAATTGGATTGATATTTCTGGGTGGAGTTTTAAATACATGTGAGTAATTAGGTAACTAGAATATTAATAAACTGTATGGTTTAAACTTGCAGAAGAAACTAAGGATGCATCCTTTGATGTATGAAGATAATATTGCTGCTGGTCACCTTTTCTCAGAGAGGTTAAGATGCAGAGGAAGGCTTCCTCATTCTACTAAATCTCGCTCGTGCACATGTTGCAATTCATCGCCACCGACTCAGAGTAATTTGATAAGTCCTAGTATGGAAGAACCTAAGGAGCAAGAACCTATGGAAGTTGATTTAGCGTCCCCTCACACATCGGTTATCCCATCTGACCAGGACGAATTCCGTGAAAAGTATGTTTCTATAGGCCCTCTCTTTCAAGCTGATGTTCCTGAATGGACCGGTGAGGCGTCAGAAAGTGATGATAAATGGCTAGGCACAAGGGTATGGCCCTTGGAATGTGAAGAAAACGCTTCCCTTGTTAAGAAGGATACAATTGGCCGAGGAAGACCACATTTTTGTGGCTGTCGGCTTCCAGGTTCTGTTACATGTCTCAGATTTCACATTGCTGAGGCTAGGATGAAATTGAAGAAAGAACTTGGTTCCTTGTTCTATCATTGGAGATTTGATCGTATGGGTGAGGAAATTTGTCTTCAATGGACAGCTGAAGAGGAAAAGAGATTCAAGATCTTGGTACAGTCAAAGTATCCTTTCTTTTGGAATAGCGCATCCAAGTGGTTTCCCAGAAAAACTAGGGAAAACTTGGTGAGCTATTACTTCAATGTGTTTCTTGTTAGGCGAAGAAGTTACCAGAACCGTGCAACTCCAAAAAATATAGATAGCGATGATGACGAAACAGATTTTGGGTCTTTAAGTGAGGGTTTTGGGCATGAGGCAGTCAAAGTTGCAGGCTCCAGTTTTGTTGCTTGTTCCCAGAATAAGCAGTGTGACATCTTGGATTAGATATAATGTTTTATAGGAGTTAGAAAATCGGACCAGTGGTTTACACCACTGCATACAACTTTGGAAAGGGTGGTTCAACAGTTGCGGAAGCAGACCTGGTGGGATTCATGATGTGGCCAGAAGGTAGAAGTAGTGTAATGTGCTGAAGATTGTTGGTGCTTCTAGAGTGTCTTCAGTTGTGCTACACTCTTTTGAATGGCTGCATCTTGAAAACTTTTTCTAATACCAGGTTTTATGACTTTAGATAGACTATACACAGTGGTTTAAGACTATAAGTTGTACATTTGTTGGTTTCTTTTTTATTTTCTGAAATGAGGATTGTGCTTTAGTTGTTATCCTTGTGCTTTCATATTTCCAGATATGTGAATTTCTCTATGCCATATTCTTGTTTTGCTTCTCTGTGTCCCAGCCTTGTAGTTGTTAGACGAATTTACATAGCAGAGTTTGCTCAGTGCGATGCAAGTGTTGCAAGACATCACAACAATGGCACTGCATTCTGAGCTGAGTTGCATGGTATATTCCTAGAGTCCCTTCTGTACCCAGAAAGGGTAGTCGTCCCCAATATGATAAGTCCTTCCCTGAAGATGGCAGGCAGGGATTCACTTGGTCACTACTGTCATGTATTCATGTAAAACGAAGGCTTACATGAAGGCTTCAGGTGACACTGATGGCTAAAATGTCGTGTATTTCATGTAAAACGAAGCATCAATACATCAGACACACCGATGAGGTCATATTTTGTGCCTGATTTGCTCAACTGAAACGGCACAAGCATGGACCAAAACCGAAGTATTCCATACATGAAAGATGCGTACCGACTTAAATTGTAATGATAGAATAACGGTGATTGTGGCCAACGAACAAATTGTATATGCCATCATTGTGCATGGACTGTTTATGTGACAATAAGTGGTGTAACTTCAATATTTCATGATGGACTCTGCAGAAGTTTAAGAACTTGGTTGGCCTTTGAAGATAAGGGTATCTAATCCCTTCGAATCTTCGATGTAACCCTATAAATGGGTGGCTTGGATTATATGTCACTCCCAAGTCCAAGTCCCAACCTTATGTAAATGATTGCGTAAGGTCTAGGATTTACCTCTTTAACTTCTTCAAGTTTAAAAATGAGTAATGATGTAGATGTGAATTCACATGTCCATTTCTACATGACTAATAATGTCAATACCTTTGTAATCAAGAAAGTAAATATGATAATATATAACTTTCTGATTTATGTTTTGAAACGTAATGTATGATACACAAGAAACATGATGTATCGATTTACGACCAAGATCACAGAATTAGTTCTTATATTATGACAACCTAAAGTTGTCATGTTTTACCATTTAATGTTGTTACCTCATCTTCTTTACATGCACGTCATGTAAATTTTCTACGTTTTACATCTAGTTTAAGTACGTTGGGACAAACAATAAGATATAGAAAGATCTAAAACTGTGATTTGACACATAAAGCCAGAATGCACATCAAGACATTAGTCACATAATCATCAACGAAAATTATAATCATGGAGAGACCAACTCACAAAAATAATCAAATACATACACCATCATTCATGCTTTTTTTCAAACCAAATGGGTCATCTTTCACTAAACTTTGGCTCTGCGTGATGTAGAGCGGTTGTCAATTCATGCCATTACTATGTGAAAGAAACACACAAAATCTTCTTGTTTAAGGTTTAATGTCTCATTAACCGTAAATCAAAAGAAAAAAAAATCTAATTCAGATTTACCAAATCATACCAAGTAAAAAAAAAAAAAAAAAATCAAACCAATTAGCATCAACGTTACACCTCATGAACCAATAAAATTATTCCGGACACATAATATTAATAACGCGCGCTTACATTTTAATATCACGTAATGTGGTAAAGGTAAAATAAGATGAAAAAAGAATGACAATAAAATGACTACATACAAGTACCAACATTTAACCACTGTCAAAAACACCAATAATTTGCTATTATATTCATTAATTATTTTAATTTACTAGGAGGATATCTAGCAGTGAATTGAGAAATTTACTGTGCCGGGTGGCATTTACTGCAGAGAGTAGCCGTCTTCTATGAGAGCACGTATATATAGTTGGCTTCGTATTTCTCTCATTCGTGTCCGAATACGTTTTCTCTCACAGCTCCTCTCGCAACCCAAAAACTCGCCGGAAAAATGTCGTCGCCGAGCAAGCGCCGGGAGATGGATTTGATGAAACTGTATGTCTTCTCAAAAAGCTTGAATCTTTTATCTTGGTTTTTGTTTCTGTTTATGATTCTGATATTGGTTTTGGTTGTTGTGGACTCTACTTAGGATGATGAGTGATTACAAGGTGGAGACGATCGATGATGACATGCAGGAGTTTTTTGTGGATTTCAATGGACCCAAAGAGAGTAATTCATCTGAACCCATATATATGATTTTGGTTTTTTTCTCACTCTGTACTGAGTTGTGTGTGTTCTTGTTTAGATTTTAGCTAGATTATGATGTTATCTGTGGTGGGTTTTATGTTTTTTATCCATTATGTGAATCTGTGTTCTTGTGTGTTGACCCTTTTTGAAGTTGCTTTGGATTTTAGTCTTTTGTTCTTTGGAATTTTGGATTAACTAGTTTGACTATTGATGTTTGTTTACATAGCTGAATTCTGTCTGGAATAGGATTTGGTTGTAGAATCTAGAGTTGCAAGTGTTTTGTTTACTGGTTTTCTTCAACAGGCTGGAAGTTTTATAGGTACTGGTATTTTGGAGATTGAATAAAATGGGGGTCTTTTCTTTTTAATGTTTTCCCTTTTCTTCGATGCTTTGTGGCAGGTCCTTATCAGGGAGGTGTGTGGAGGATACGGGTGGAGCTACCGGATGCTTATCCTTATAAATCTCCCTCTATTGGCTTTGTGAACAAAATCTACCACCCAAATGTTGATGAAATGTGAGTTTGCAGATGCTGAGAATCATGTATTTTGGCTTTGGTTGAATACTATTTTGCTTTGTTAAACATAAACATAGTGCAAAATTTCGTGTTTAAGTCTGTCTAATGGTGCTTTTTTGATTTCCAGGTCGGGATCAGTTTGTTTAGATGTTATCAACCAGAATTGGAGTCCCATGTTTGGTATGCCTATAATGTTTATTGTAAATTTAGAACTGATATGGTTTATGTGGAGATTAAATTTATTTCAACTCCGTTGTACTTTGAAGTTTACTTACTTTAATACTACTGCAAAATTGAGGAGACTAGGATTTACTTCTTTATGTTCTTAACCTTTTATCAGATCTCGTTAATGTGTTTGAAGTCTTTCTTCCCCAACTTCTTTTATATCCCAATCCATCGGATCCCTTGAACGGAGAAGCTGCTGCTTTGATGATGCGTGATAAGACTGCTTATGAACAAAGAGTGAAGGGTAATATCATGTGCAACTTTTAACATAAGTTCATATTGATTTATTTTCTTTATATATTGCCTGCATGGCACACTCTGGAATTCCTCTTTCTTATGTCAGAATTTTGAAATCTGAACTGGACAGTTGTTCTACGAAAGTGCTTGAAAGTTATGAATCTTGATGTTAAACACTTAAACATACAATTTTTGTTGTAAACATTCTAAAGTTACTTCTAAGCTAGATTTGAACAATAAAAGAGATTTAAACCGAAGGTATTTTAGATGTCAAGGTTAACTTTAGTTGAGAGTTGAAACGACTAATTGTGTGTCAAGGCTTGGGACATTTTTTCATCCAACTCTTTAGGAGTTGGATTAACTGATAAACACCTACGTATTCTATTTGTGTGAACTGTGAAGGTTTCCTCAGAGAAGTTTCTTTTCTGAAGCTTGACTTGTAAAATAACAGAGGTGGAAATACAATTATATACTGTTTGAAACTAGCCATGGGATGATGATGGACAGGTGATGAGAAAATTGAGAATATTGCCTCGAATAGATTTCTTGAAGTCCCTGCCGTTGATGTCTTAGTAGTCATATTTTGGTTTTAGAATAGCAGCTCAAAATTTCATGTCTTGTTGGTTGAAGTTGAAGCAAATCAGAGATCTATAGAATCAGGATTTGATCAGATATGAGGTTACAGCTAGGCTAGCTGTAGACTTATATTTCAATTTATTGTGTCATGCATGCAAACAAGAAAAATTCTGTTGTTTATCTGGAACTCTTTACTAGCCCCTTATAGGTTTATGAGCTTGCAGAACCAGATAATAGGTTATGAGATCACCAGTTGTAACATTCCCACTATTTGTCTGAAGGCCTGACACCCTGTATTGAATTCTTCTTATCTTAACCTTTGTAGATATTTTGCTGATTATTGTCATCAAATTTTACTTTACAGAGTTCCGTGAGAAATACGCAAAGCCAGAAGATATAGGGGCTGCCCAAGAGGAGAAATCCAGTGATGAAGAGCTGAGTGAAGATGAATATGCCTCCAGTGATGATGAGGCAGTTGCAGGCAAAGCTGATCCCTAGGTGCTTTAAAATATTGGTGGCCTAATTTATTGGCCGTTGTACTTGTACATTACAATTGTGCTCATGCGTGGAAATTAGACCAAACAAAAACTGAGGGCTTATGGGAAATTCCTATCCTTCTGTTATTGTTGTACATCAATCAAGTATGCTTTAATATTGCTTTAAGCTAATCAATTTAAAGTTGGGAAGAATCAGGTTATTTTCTTATGTGCCTATATGCATGACGCAAATTTGCCTACACATATCTGTTATAGGCCAAACTTCTGATGTTACATGTTTCAACCCCCGGCCGAGTTGGGTCGAGTCATTTGTGACCTGAGGTTACGCTTAGCTTAAATTTGGTGAGCTCTGCTTATCTGTAGAACATACCCTATCATGAGCTTGGTTCCGTGCTTAACAACAGACATTCTGCATATAATCTGTAGTTTTGGGACTTCTCAGTTCTCACTTGAAAGTTGAAACAGAAACTCTTTCAAGACTCCAAAACTGGAAAACTAGATGCATAATGCTTCAAAGGAGTACATGTCTAAATTTTGATGAAATGAGCTTGAACCGAACAAAAGCAAATCCGATGACGCGTCTTTCATATTATGTAGCGTATATATTTAAAAAATAATCGTATGTTAATAACTAAGCCCTTATAGCTCAGTGGTAGAGCGTCAGTCTTGTAAACTGAAGGTCCGTAGTTCGATCCTGCGTGAGGGCATTTAGGTTTTTTTTTTTTTTTTTTCCTGTTAACTTTTATTTTTGTTTTACCCTTTTTACTTTTCCAAGAACCCAATTTCCCAATCTGCACTTTTAACCTTTTAAGTCTGCCAAGATCCCCCAACGTTGGTAAAAGAACAAAATACCATGTCACATCATACAGTTAATACAGGGTACATCTTTTCCTTCTTTTCTTTTCTCTGTTCTTCTGATAAACTAGTACACAGTTCTACAGCTCCACCAGTGGGCCTATTTTGGCAAATCAACTTAAAAGCTGACTGATTTGATTTGTGCCAATTTGACAACTAAGACTTTACTGGTATAATGTCAGGGTTCGGACCAATTGTTCATCTTCTTGCATCATTGCAAAAATAGGACATCAGGTTCTCAATGATTATGCTTCTTTCTTTTTTTTCAAAACAAAAAATTAAAAAATATATAGATAATAAGTGCAAAAGAAATGGAATCTCTTTCAGAAGCTTGGTATAGAAAATCTCCTCTGGATGGTATACAACTGTTTTATTTCAGATTTTGTATAAATTCTAACTTTGCTTACAGCAAAAAAATATGGGGGGAATTTATGAAGAAGTATGAATTTGAACATTTGCAAGAAGCCTGGTGATTTTAGTAAGAGTTTCTGAAGCAGCAATGGTGTCCGGGTGATCTTCACCAGAAATCGAACTTCTGATGAAAATGGCTTTCCTAATTAGATCGTCACTTATGTCGAACTGTCCCCCTCTTAGCATTAGCTTTGCCCTGGTTTCTAGCAATGTGGCTCTTGACAGTGCAACCTCATGCCAAAGGTAAGGATTTAACTGAGCACTGGTCTGGATAGGCCGCCAACAGAGTGATTTCACCAGCCATTTCTCAACCGGGGCTTGCAATGCTTCTCCTGCTGCTTCCAGGGCATTAGTGCATAGGCGGAGGAGTTCTAGAGCAGCCTTGCAACGAGAGAATGTGATGAATGTTCGGATTGCAAGAGGCAAGACAACTTCTTTGACAAGGAACAATAGATCCGGCACCTTGATATCAACGACTTTAAGGTCATGGCTAAATCCAAATATCAAGAAACATGCTGCCCATATATGTTCCGAGTGTTGAGTTATTGATCCGCGGCTGATGACAGCTTGAACCATGGCTTGTGGGACTCCAATGACTCCTCTCCTGTGAGCATATAGCCTGACGAGTTCATGGATATGGATCTGGTCAGGTTTGGTACTGCTTCTGGCAATGTTGAACCTTAACAACATGGAAGTTGCTTCTGCTTCTGATCTTTTGGTGTATGATGAAGTAAAACCACAAGTAAAAGAACGCACCAACCGTCTCCATAACCATGTGGCTTGGTGTTTTTCTGGTATCTTGTGAGCAGCTAGAGCCAATAACGAAACTGGAATTGCGGTTGGTGCAAACCAACTACTTGCCTGGACCATTCTGGTAGCTAAGCTTCTTGGTCCATCTGCATGGTCAAAAATTGAGAAACACACCTCAAAGAGTTGAAGAAGGAAAGTGTTTCGCCTCAGTGATTGAGTTTCCCTGCCACTCCATGACCAATCTTTTAAGGGCATTCTACTGGTGGTCTCCAATAATTTACAAGGAGTTATGGGCAGCTCAGACAATATTGAACCGACAATTGCAAGTCCTAAAGTTGAGCGTCCCAGTTTCTCCTCAATACTCCGTAAATCATCTTCTTCTGTGTTTGTGTATTCTCTTTCACTTCCCTTCATTAGTGTCATTGCCTCGGCTCCAGACAAGTATGGAAGTTTCAATGGCTCCAAATTCATCAAAGAAGGAAGGCGTGTGGATATTATTATGTGTGTCTCACCACCAAAACGAGGAAGAAGATCCATAACAAGTTTGTGATCCCACCAATCCTTTTCACTTTCCAAGTTATCAATCACTACCAAAAACGGTATGTTTCTCATGAGCTCTCTGCGAACTCGAGATATGGCTGCCTCCTCCTGCTCTTCAAAGCTTTTAATCCTGTTTTTGTCCGTGCAATTTTCAACCCCTACATCCACTTCAAGAAATGACCAGAGATTCAGATAGTTCTGTCTAATATATCTGCTTTCCCCTCCTATCCATAAAACCATTTTGTACCTCTGGTGATATCTGTAAGCAAATTCAAGAAGAAGCTCTGTCTTGCCAATTCCGGATTCACCAGATACACAAGCAATCCCCTTCCCATACACAATCTTTGTTGATCTTTTTCTTCTAGCATTTCTTCCACCACCTTTGTGCTTTGATTGGTGCTGTCTTTGAGGAAGCTCGGAGCTTTGCATCTCAATTTCTTTTTCTGACTCCTTCCATACAACCGGTTCTTTTCCTTTTCTGCTATTAATTTCCAATTTCCTTTCCCTCCGCCTCTCCTCATATGAACTGCTCTTACCCCACCCAATAGTCAAGTTCTTTCGCCTAGGTCTAGCCTTGAGCTCAAAATAATCTCTTTCTGCATCTCCTGTGACATCACCAAAAAGAACGAATTCCAGCTCTGACAGCTCCTTCTTCCTACCGACAAAATTCTCATTTCGAGGGAAAGGGAACTCATCTTTCTCCACCTGCTCTCTCCACTTGGTCAACCTATCTACCACACTTCTCCGCCCTAATCTAATTGCTAATAATGTGACGGCCCTTAATATACAATCTCTCCAATTACCATCCTGAACTTCTAATTTCCACTCATCAACCCGAGAGAGGCTATGAACTGCTTCTTTCCACTCCTTTTCCAGCCCTCCATACAAAACCCATAACTCTCCCCCATTTTTTTCCCATAGCTCTCCTCTCCTCTCAACTATATCCCTGACAAGGCAATCACCAGGACTCAAGTCAAAGAATATGGGGACCAAGTTCTTCTTGCTAGAAAAATATCTCAGTTCCTCAATGGTGTATGGATTTCTGAACGACTTCTTTGTAAGGACAACAATGCCATAAGAAGAAACATCCATAGCCTTCTCAACAATTGCATGTTTGCGAGAGTTCCTGCATCGAGATCTGTCGGATACAAAGCAACTCATCCCTTGAACTTCTAATTCAACTCGGAGCCAATTAACAAATCTAAGCAATGAAGGTTTACGGCCATGCAAACCTATGAAAACATCACAGCTCCTCAGTCTGTTAGAGGTCACTGAAAACGGACCTGGTGTATATGACGATCCATAGCTTCTACCATGCCTTTTCTGCCTCTCTCCAAACCCGGAATAATCATGGACCTGGGCATGGTTGTGACTAGATAGGATGCTATTAGAAATACCAGTTGAGGAAGATGCGCGGTCAAACTTCTGATAATCGCCTGAAACAGAAGCAACTGGTGCCGGTGACATGTTTGACAATGCATATCTGACATTTGTTAGAGATTCAAGGTCTGGAATTCCAGAGCTGGAGCTAAGGGGATCTGTACTCAAACCAATGCTGTCACATCGAGCCTCAGACCTCGTTGATTCAGATAGTGTTTGGCAAGATGGCGATCTTGGGGAGAAGAATGGCGACTGATTTGCCGAAAAGAAAGCTGAAGATGAAGACGACATATTCCTTAAAGTCATGCCCCGTAATGAACAGGACCTGGAGCTATCCTCTCCGATATCCATATCTATAAAGTCTCCTACTTCCCAAAAAAATCAAATCCAGTGCATCACCATAAACTATAAACGCCACCCTGAAATGGAAGGCATGACATTAATCAGTTACGAAATTCTAACCTCATTGAAAACATCCTTTAAATACCAACAAAATATAATATGATCTTACATATGTTGGTTCTGGTGCATTCAACTATAACACTGGAAAACAACAGTCCATATTTAACACAAAAAAACAACCAGTTGAACAACAGAACTTCACAGAAAGTAACACAACGAGGAGAGCTATCTAAACAGTATATGCTTAACTAAAACAAATTCCCAAATTAAGTAATCAACTGGACACCATATTCTAAACTCTATAGTGAAGTACATTCAAACCATATAATAGCAGCCAAGAACCAAAAGTCAATACCCAAAATAGGCAGAATAACATACTTGCAGCGAAAACTTCCAGACACTTGCACGTCTGCTTCCATAAACCATTTAACCAAACTGAAACACACTATTCATCTAATCACACAGAGACCCACTTCCCAAAATCAACGAAACAAAGTACAAGAACATTGGCAAAGCCTGGTTTTTAAGGCACTGTAGATCCAAATGCTGTTCAATACAGAAAAGATGTTCCAACAGAACCCTTTTCAAATAGAACAATAAGGAATGGAACAGAAAAAGATTTCCTTTATAAAATCAGATCTGAATACTTACCAGGATTTCAAATCTAAGCCATGAAGCCATGTTCTGGGTACAAATCAAACAACCCAGTTTGTTGAATGAATGAGAGTAATACCAGCAAGTTCAAATTTGGGGAGCACAAATCTGTGCAATGAAGCCTATGGACAGAGAAGCTTATATAAATGAATTTTCAAAACACCCAAAAGGCAAAAACATGGAAAGGAAGTATCTTTAAGGCAAAGGCCAAGTTTTTACATTCAAAGGTGAAAGCTTTGAGACAATGCCATCGAAATTATTGGGCATTCAAAGGCCATACCATTTTGGTGGGCAGATGAATTTTATTTCCAGCAGAGATATAAAAAAATTAAAAAAACAGATACCCAAAGTGAGGATTTTTTGGGTGAAAGTAAATGAATGATTACCTTTTCAGAAAAAATTGAAAAATCTGAGTGGTGGTGACTCTGACTCTGTGAAGAGAGTAAAAAAAGGCACACCCCTTTCGATGCCTAACTAAACCAAATGAGATTGAGATGAAGCTCAGAGAGACTCTCTCTCTCTCTAAAAGTCACTGTGTGTCTGAGAGGACTGAGGAAGTGGTCTGAGAGGACTGACGAACACCGTTGGAGTGAGGAATAGAGATATGGGACCCAAAGAAGAGATCTGACGAGGTAATGACCGGTAGGCTCCATGTTCCCCTTTTTATTGCTCTCTGTCAGTGTTTTAAGTTTTCAGAAAAATCCACTGGCTTTTGGGGTTTTGGGTTCACATTTTTAACTCTTTGGATTTGGATTTTTGGTGTCACTGCTTCGTGTTGGTGTTTTCAAATCTTCTTAAGGACCCAGAAACTTAAGAGGATTTGTATTTGGACTAACTATGTGTAAATCATTTCCCTGAACTTGTTCTGAGGGAGTTTCAGTTAGTTTTTGGTGACATTTGGCATCTGAGTTGGGAAAACAAATCCTAGATCACAAGTTTTCGGAGTCAAAGGAGTTTGGATGAATCAAAACTTCACAAGTTAGATAACCAAGGTTACATTCAATTCGTTTTATTTTGTTTGTCGACTGTTTTGGCAATCGATTCAAGTGTGAGCTAAACTAGACATTTTAAAACACTTTTTTTCCGACTTCATGAACTTTGCACGCTTAATTATTTGCGCGCTAAATTTAAATAATTTTTAATTATATCAGTTACTTTTTAAATTATAGTTATTTGTAAAATGATCGACAATTATAATCAGCTATCATTTTATCATTACCATAAAACTCGATTACTAGTGTTTCTTTTTTTACTTAACGACAGACATAAACAATATAGAAATATCATTATACGAGTTGTATGATATCACTCATTTCATTTACCTAAAATACAAAACACAAGAAAGAATCTCCAACAAAATTCTGCTCTTGTAAACAAAAATGTACTAGCGGGAGTCCTTGGTGAGAAGAGGGTTAGGTTCATTGCTGATTTGATGCAAGCAAAAAGATCTATTGATCTCATTATCAATGTCGGGCAGAGCATGGTACAAGACTACAAGTGCACACACATAGTTCCAAAACATGCATGGCCTCCGATGTGGTGTGCTAGATTTGCCAATTTGGCTACCTGATCCAGAATAACTCAAGTTTATCATCCCACATTCATACTGGATAGCCCAGACCAACACTGTTATAGAATCATAGATAATCCAAATCTAGTGAGATCAATGCCAAATTATTGTTCTTGTTCAAAACAAAGAAAATGAAAACGTCATTATTCTTTGATTTCCCATTTTAGTAAGATTGATGACCACTTACATTTTCTCACAATTATTCTCTATGAGCCAATAAAAACAAAAGTTTTTCTTAAAAAACATGGACGTATTATAGAATAACCGAATGCTGCATACTAAATGATTAATGATGTGACTAAATTCTAAGGTACTGTACAATACTCTTATCAACAATGACACATATAACGTGATTTATATCAAGTGAGACATTTTGATTGTTTGGTGACGAAACGTTTTACTAAACTTCACACATCCGTTTTCGATCTTCTTACCCTCAATGCCATGATCCTAGCTTTTTTTCTTTCATCATCCCTCCCAACAAAACTAGCTATGTGCTTCAATGGGATGAACAATGGAAGCTTTCATGAGATTGAAAACGTGCGCACCGCTATGCCCATGTATGTAGCTCACAGGTTAGAATATCTCTGTGCCTCCATGAATGACAAGAATGGAGTAAGATAGACATCTCTCCCTATCTACCAAAGGACTCTTCAGTTGACTTGAAATCAAATTGGATTTGGCTCTTTCAAGTTTCAACATCAGTCCAAAACACTCTTTTGGTACTTGTTGTGACCACATGCTTCCATGTGACACAAACGGACGGCTCTGATCTCTTCAATCTCATCATTTGGTGGGGGGGGGGGGGTGGTGTGTGTGTGTGTGTGTGTGTGTGTTAAAGCTTAAACAAAATGTTTGAAATGATGTTGAACACAAATCCAGAAACCACCCACCCCCCATCCACATTGCCCCCACAGATAGTAGACAGCTTGTGTTTACACAGCACAAGTATGTAGACATGAGTATTGTATTATACTATTCTGTGCTTGGTATTTTAAAACAAATGACAAACTCTCTTGCGTAAAATAGTATCGACGATCTCGTATCTAGCAGTTTGGTATGGTATGTTACCACATTGGAAACTTGATTGAGATCACCCGCTAAATTCATATACGTAACAAGACAATATTGTCATTCTTTTAGTTGTAAACATTTAAGATACTTTAGTACGTCTTAACACTCTTCAAACGTCAACCGTTTAATTGTCAAATAACTGAAAAGTATAACCGATTAATGATTAATGGTTGTACTTCAAATAGAGAGAGCTTTCAAACAATGTTGTGCAGCACTAATCCAACTATATTGTCATTCTTTTAATTGCAAACATTTAAGATACTTTATAATCTAACACTTTTCAAATATCAACCGTTTAATTGTCAAATAACTGAAAAGTATAACCGATTAATGGTTAATGATTGTATTTCAAACAGAGGTTTCAAACAATGTTGTGCAGCACTAATCCAACTGCTCAGGAAGTCAGGATTATTCTTGCAAATTGAGAGTTGAGTGGGGCCTTGGGAATTCAATTATCTCACCAATCACCATCCTAAGTTTTGTCCAATCAACTCCCAACTAAATACACTGTCTACTTTAGAGCAACATATTGATAGATACACAGCCAACTAAATTAGACAGCAACTAGGATATATCTGATATATGATGTCAAAATGACGAAATCCCTATGCAGACCCTGGTCGATCTGATCACAATCTGTCACAAGAAGAAGCAGTAAATACTACAGAGCCTGTTGTTGTTGGATTGAATTACCAGCGTTACAAGTAGTAAAAGTTTGCATAAGGTAAAGACACCCGGCCGCGTGGCTGGGCAGGGCAATCTCCCCGCATTTCTGCCGGGGTATAAGTTAGGATCGAGTCACCTTAAGTTTGATCTCCTTTCCTACAGAACATTATTGATGAGTAAATGTAAGGTTATTTTGTCTGCTATTATGAACCTATGAACATCAAATTACAGACAAAAGTTACAAATGCAAGATAGGGGTGCACTGGAACACATGCACAATATTATTTACTAATAATGATTCTCACAATAAGGAAGATGCTAGCTGTGTTCCTTTTTTTGGTTTACAATTAAACAGAGCCATAGCCCAAGGTGGCCATAGCTTATTCAACAATTTCATTGAGGCATGAGCATTTCAAGAAATAAGTTATGCATTCACACTTCAATTTTATCTGTACTGCAGATTATGAATGTCTCTTCTCTCGGTTGTTTGAAACTGTATAAATTGGCTAAGATCAAATTGTCTTATCACTTGCAGTATTAGTTAATTCATATACTTCAACAACCCCTTATAATAGACTACAATATAGGAAACTGTTCAACAATTAAAATGAATAACAAAACAAAACAGGTTAAAGATTTGTGCAATAAGTAGGAACAATGGGATCCCTCAAAAGGAACACCTAGGAGCTTTTGGGTCAAATTATTCACTTTGAGTTCATGATTATCTGTACAAAAAGAGATGCAACGAGTGTGTATTATAATGCCAGCAGTCAAGATTCAAGATGCTAAGTATTTAATAATCCTCTAAACTTTAGGCATGCATTTTGATATTGAGACGCAGGTGTCAATTTCCAAACTTCCTTTGCTATTTTGACGCTTTTTGAACTAGAACCCTATGAGAGAAAATGAAAGTTACCTTGACTGCAAAACTTTGGCCAATACTGAAAGTGACCAAGGGATGTGTCTAAAGTCTAAACCTGCAACCAAAAAGTCTAAACTGTTGTTGTAATGTTGGCCCAATTCTGAGCATGTAACACTTACTTTTAGTAATGAAAGTTTGTTTTACCACCAGTCTAAACCTGCAACCAAAAATTCAGTGTGTTTGCTCCTATCAATAAATTGACTACTCAGAGAAAAAGCAAATCTATTGCAAAGATTTTGTTAGCACTGAAAAACAAAAAATCTAAATAGTGCAGAAACGTTGGGATAGATGCTATAGGCTGAGATGAAGAGGCAGCAGACATTTCTCCCTATATGAAGTTATAAACAACCCTCCAAGTATAACCAACACTTGAGAGTGCTCCTCAGATCCAATATGTTTAGTTCTCCTTTTGCTGCAACTCAAATCAAGCTTGAATGCTAAGAACTGCCCTATTCACATTCTTCATATATCTATCAAAAAGTACAACAAGTATATAGAGAATCCTATTCAAATTGAAATTTAGAAGGGGTGTTTTGATCAAATTTGGGGTTTCATATAGAATCAAGAATCAATCCCACAACCTTAAAAAAGAGTTCGGCCCATCTCATGCCTTGCTTGTAGAAGAGAGGCACACAAATCAATGAGCCAGATAATGTTACAAAACCACTAAACCAAGACCCAGCCCAGCATTGGCCAATAGAATATCATAGATTTTTTTTTAAAATAGGGAACTCAGGATTATCGTTGGTTTTTTTTTTTTTTTTTTTTTTTTTTATAGAAACAAGGATTAATATTTATCTCTTATAAATAAATAGCTTCTGTGGGACATGTGCACCTATAATTGTTGATTCTATCCCAGATTGCGTTAAAACTTAAAACCCAGGGCTTTTGTTTGAAGGTTGATCACATCAGATCAAACAAGGTAACAGAGAAGAATCTTCTGCATGTTTTATTGAACCCAATTTTTATTTTATAAATTTCTGTTTAGTATTTCTCTGAATTTTGGTGTCCATAATTTGTGTTATCCATATATTGTTATTGTTATAAGAAGTAGCAATAGCAATGGGGTCTGTTTTTTCTATCTGGGTCATTTTGATCTAGGTTTTAAGGCTCTCTTGTGGACTCTACTGGGTTTTAGGCATCTGGGTATTCATCCCTGAGTTAAAGTTTGAACCTTTATTGGGATTACAGTAGGTTTGTTCAGGATTTTGGATTGAAATGGCTCGGTTGGTTCTGCCATACAAGAGTTCGGCTTTTGTGAGGACCAGTCTTCTGGGTTTGATCTCACCTGCTCCTGTGATTACTCTTACCCAAGTTCTTTCATTGATTACTTGTCTCGGTGCTTTGTGTTTGAATCTGTGTGTGTCACTGATGTTTGTGTGCGATGCTGTATTGATTGCCAGATTAGACTGAAGCATATTTTAGAAATCAAAAACCAGGAATCTGTAGCAAGTCTGCTTCTTTTTCTTTTTCTTGAGAGTTATTTATTTTCATATGTGGAAGTAAATAAATGTGATTATTATTCTCTCTGGGTGTGAGAGGTTCCAACTTATAAGCAGTGTCACTGTTGTGTTTGAGATTCTCATTTGAATACGCAAATAAGAAGCATATGTCAATATTCTAAACTAAAAATCTGTTAAAAGGTTTTGTGATGTCTGAAAAGAATGCACATATGATTGAATAGATACATTTGATGTGCATATTTGGATGCATTATATGTTCTTTACTCTGTGCACTTGTGTGATGGATTTATGTTTTGATATTGAAGCTTCAAAGCCGCGTTAGCGTCTTGAGGAATTCAGCAAAACAAGTTTCCAGATATCACTTTCTTACTTCAGAGGTTTGTGCATCTCTCATTCCTACTTTTGTTTTCTTATGTTTAAAGTGTTGTTTGTCAGTGATGATGTATTATATCAAACTTTCTTAGGTCTCTTAATAATTGTTGTTTTCAGGCTGCGTGCCGAAGGCATTGTCGCTTCCCATATACTTCAGTACCAGTATGTTTCAATGCTTCACTTAAAACTGGTTATCTGTTCTTGTAGTTTCTGTATGTATACTCCATGAAGTCATGAGTATGAATGCAGTGTCCATTTATCTGTTTGTTGTACCAGTTTAGATTTTCATATGTTTCACAGAGATGTTGTAACTATTTTTTCATGAGTTTGTTACTCAGATGAACTCTTGAACTTGTTTCAGAGAGATAAGCAAGTAAGCAGGAGGTTAATCTGTTCCGTTGCCACAGAAACCGTGCCAGAGCAAGTCGAAGAGTCTAAGATGGGTGCACCAAAGGAAATCTTTTTGAAGGATTACAAAATGCCTGATTACTACTTTGACACGGTATGATAAACTTATACCTACTCATGTAACTATCTTTGGTTGAATCTCTGATTCTTTTTATTTATTCTTTACCGGGCTTATATATGGCTACTTATGGAGCTACTACTGCAGGTGGATTTGAAATTTTCACTTGGTGAGGAGAAAACATTTGTTACTTCAAAAATATCCGTCTTTCCCAGAGTTGAAGGTAGTCTTGTGAACACTCTTCCCATTTGATACTTTATTGGTTAAGAATATCTGTATCTGTGTCATCTTCGGAACACCCTGTCAGAAAATATTATCACTTGTCTGGAACAATCTTCATTTCTCATCTTTGCAATGATGTTTACGTGTGACTTTGAAAAACTTATTATCAGTTTCTATGACAGGCTCTTCTTCACCATTGGTCTTAGATGGGCAAGATCTTAAGTTGCTCTCTGTTCGCATCAACGGCAAGGATCTAAAGGCATGCAATTTCTGTTATTGTATTTTCTTTTCCACTTAGCTGTATCACTCTTTTCTGCTAAAGATAAGCATTGAACGGACTTTAATTTGTGCAACGCATAAAAGGGTTGTTTAAGTTGCCATCTTTTGATAGATATTTTACTTCAAGTCTATACTTTCCTATTTTTCCTATTTTATACATCATTCATTTACTTATTTCTATATACTATGGTGCTTCATTTGCCTTCCCCACCTTCCAGAAAGTGTTTAATTTGTAGCATACTTACTGTTTTCACCTCTTATAGGAGGACGATTACCACTTGGATTCACGCCACCTGACGATAAAATCACTACCTAGTGGTACATTTACTTTAGAAATTGAAACAGAGATGTATCCTCAGAAGAATACGTCATTAGAGGTGCATGCCTTCATATCTACAATTTTTTTTTTCTTCCTAATATTGGTTTCTTTCTTACCCTAACGACCTAACCTGTGATTGTATTTACTGTAGGGTCTTTACAAGTCATCTGGGAATTTCTGTACTCAGTGTGAAGCTGAAGGTTTTCGTAAAATCACATTCTATCAGGTTTGAAAAATTTAATTGATTTGTTTACTGCAGTCACAGTTATAAATATGCTGATCAGCTGCTGTTGTACTGATTTCTTTTCATTTGAAACAGGACCGTCCTGATATAATGGCAAAGTATACGTGCCGCATAGAAGCTGATAAATCATTATACCCAGTGCTGTTGTCTAATGGAAATCTCATAGAGCAGGGTGATCTGGAGGTGAACATCACTTACGAAGCAAGCAATTACGTAGATTTTAACCGTACTGTTATTTATCATAGTTTTGTGCCTTTGGTTCAGGGTAACAAACATTATGCTCTATGGGAGGATCCCTTCAAGAAACCGTGCTACTTGTTTGCTTTGGTTGCTGGACAGCTTGAGAGTAGAGATGACACATTTATCACTCGATCGGGTCGGAAGGTGGCCCTGAGGATTTGGACCCCAGCTCATGATGTACCAAAGACTGCACATGCCATGTATTCACTAAAGGCGGCTATGAAATGGGATGAGGATGTGAGCATCTTCATGTTAAGATAATTATTGGTTTTAATATCAATAGGTTTATTATTGATATTTTGATTACATAGCTTCTTGTACTCTGCTCACATACGTCACACATGCTCAGGTTTTTGGTCTTGAGTATGACTTGGATCTCTTCAACATTGTAGCTGTTCCAGATTTTAACATGTATGTGCATTGTAGTTGATCATCTAATTGAAAGTTGGATTTTCCAGAGTGACTAATGTTCCCGAAGTTTACCGCTTTTGATCGTGTAATTACTGATATTTGCTTTTGGTACTTGTTCAATCATTAGGGGAGCTATGGAAAACAAGAGCTTGAATGTAAGTTTTCTCTTATAATGTTAGCCTTGTCCTATAGTTGATACAATTTATAATTATTTAATTGAACCTCTACAGATCTTCAATTCCAAACTTGTTCTGGCATCTCCAGAAACTGCTTCTGATGGAGATTATGCTGCCATTTTGGGAGTCATTGGCCATGAGGTTTGTTTATCACAAAGCCACATCCTATGATAATTTAAGATTAATGGCATGGAATAAACTTAGTTCTGATACTTTTTACCCCTTTTTATATCTTTTGCAGTATTTTCATAACTGGACTGGCAACAGGTTAGTTTATCTACAGTGCAGTGTATTTTATTTTGAAGGATATGCATGATGCCTCCTGTCCTGTGTGCTTCCTTCCCTTTTTCTTCTTAAGCCAAGTGTTTCTCTTATATACATTGCAGAGTGACATGTCGTGACTGGTTTCAGCTCAGTCTGAAGGAGGGTCTTACTGTGTTCCGTGATCAGGTACAACGTTTTGACTACTTCTCCGCACTTGGTGACATTTGTAACCTCATAGCTTGACCTTTGACATAAAGATTATTATTCACTTGTGATCTTTACTTGTATCTAGGAATTTTCATCTGATATGGGGAGTCGTACTGTGAAGCGGATCGGGGATGTTTCTAAACTCCGAACTTATCAGTTTCCACAGGTACTTTTTGCTTGTCTGTTTCTACAACTTCTAATTGAAACTTTATTTTGTGCATGCTATATTAGTGAGTTTTCATAAAGTTGTGAGCCCAGAGTTGGGTGTGCATTAGAGGCTCTAACTGGATGCTGTGCCACATCTCCATGCTGATATATGTTTGCTGGTCTTTTAGGATGCTGGTCCCATGGCACATCCTGTTCGGCCACATTCTTACATCAAGGTCAGACATCATCTTTTCCCTCAATCTATAGTTGGTAGATTATTCAAATACTTTTCTTGCTACTGTCTTTCAACACATATTCACAATAATTTTTTTTTTTTTCGTCAGATGGATAACTTCTATACAGGCATGTTCTTTTTCCCTCCAAATATTTGTGTAGTAGAGGTGTACTTTTTTTTCTTCTTCTTCTGAATGCATTATGACTTGTGATCTCATTGTTGATATATTTTGGTTTCTTGTGCAATCACGTTGCATATGATTCAACTTGTGGGTCGTTGCTGACTTCTTCATGCAGTGACGGTAGGGATTCTCAACTGTATGTTTATTTTTTATCTCCTTTTCTATAATCCATGAACAATTGATCTAATTATCCTTTGTTGTTCCGTTTTACGTTACAGGTGTATGAAAAGGTTTAACGTTACTCTCTCTCTCTCTCTCTCTCTCTCTCTCTCTCTGCATATGTGCAGACAGAAAAAATCTAGTGCCAGTCTATAATGGCTTATTTTTATTATAAACTTTATTAGGGAGCTGAAGTGGTCAGGATGTACAAAACCTTACTTGGGGCTGAAGGATTCCGAAAGGTAACACAGAAGATATATTTTTAAGAATGCTTGAATGATTAGACCTCCCCATTTTGCATTGTCAGTTTATTTGAGTTCTTTTTATTCAGGGTATGGATCTTTACTTCAAGAGACATGATGGACAAGCTGTAACCTGTGAAGACTTCTATGCTGCCATGCGAGATGCCAACAATGCAGATTTTGCCAACTTTTTACAATGGTATACTTCTCTTTCACTTTTTTGAATACCTTTTGATGGTTTTAATACTGACATCTTAGTGTAACTAAACTGCAGGTACTCCCAGGCTGGGACCCCTGTTGTCAAAGTTGCATCGTCATACGACGCTGAAGCCTGTACTTTCTCTTTGAAATTTAGGTACATAATTGCGGTATAATTTTTTGTGTTTTCCTTGATCTGTATCTTTTTGTTTGGAGGAATTGATAACTTGCTGTGTTGGACTGTGGATTTGATCAGTCAAGAGGTACCCCCAACTCCAGGGCAGCCGGTAAAAGAACCTATGTTCATTCCAGTGGCAGTAGGTTTGCTTGATTCAACTGGCAAGGAGATTCCCCTCTCCTCTGTATATCATGATGGGACATTGCAATCTATTGCTAGCAATGGTCAGCCAGTCTACACAACAGTTCTTAGAGTAACGAAGGTCGGTTCAAATTTCCCATGTCAACCTGTGCTTCCTTCACTGTAATAGTTTGGCTGATACTATATTGTGTTGGTACTGATGTCACCCAGGTTGTGGGTGGGTTTGTGTGTGTGTGTGTTGTTTTTTTTTTCCTTCTGTTTTTTTGCCTTTGGAGGCTAAATATATCAAAACTTATCTTTGATTAGCAATTAACGTTTGATAGTAGCACCTTATCTGTATTCTTAACTCAAAGTACAAAAATAGAAAAAAAGGACAGTAGGTGTACTATGAACATCATTTTACCATAGAGTATAAGACTATAAGTTGTGGGGATAGGTGTGGGTCTTGGAGTGTAAAATTTGAATTTGAATTTAAATGCTTGTAATGAGTAAGAAATGGCCTGCAATCTGGTTTGAGATATTCTTGCTATTTTGATTTTCGGATATTATATAATAACTTTACTTTCATATGCAGAAGGAACAAGAGTTTGTCTTTTCTGATGTATCTGAGCGGCCCATTCCATCTCTACTACGCGGCTATAGTGCACCTATTCGTATGGAAACTGATCTCACTGATGATGATCTCTATTTACTCCTCGCTTATGACTCAGATGGGTTCAATCGGTTTGTCTCTTAATGCCCTAAGACTCTATTATCATTTAGTTGAACCCTGAGTGAGATTCTTTACACATTCAACTTTGTACTGTAGCTGGGAGGCTGGACAAGTACTGGCGCGTAAGTTGATGCTAAGTTTGGTTGCTGATTTTCAACAAAACAAGCCTTTGGTCTTGAATCCCAAGTTTCTGCATGGGCTCAAAAGCATACTATCTGACTCTAGCTTGGATAAGGTATGAATGGTGTTATCCTTGTTTTCTTTCCAAATATTTTTTGGTATTTTGGAAGAAGTAATATATTATTTAACTTTGTTGCTTTGGTTTACTTATAGGAATTTGTCGCAAAAGCAATAACTCTGCCTGGTGAAGGAGAGATAATGGATATTATGGAAGTTGCAGATCCTGATGCTGTTCATGCTGTTCGAACTTTCATCAGGAAGCAGCTTGCCCAAGAACTAAAAGCAGAGCTTCTTAGTACAGTAAGCTGATTTTTTGAGGATTTACATTATCATTTATAGCGCAATTACTGCTATGTTCTTGTTTACTTTTAAACGTAATCTACAGAGAGATGAACTTAAATTATGTATGATTCACAGGTTGAGAACAACAGGAGCTCAGGAGAGTATGTGTTTGACCACCCTAATCTGGCCAGACGTGCTCTGAAGAATATTGCTCTTGGTCTGTTATATTCTTTTGAAACATGATTTCATCCATTACTGGTGAAGTTAAACTTTAAATGGACTGATTATGTTTAAATTTTGTTTCATCTATAGCATATCTTGCATCCCTTGAAGATTCAGAGTGCACTGAGCTTCTGTTAAATGAGTATAAGGCTGCCACAAACATGACCGATCAGTTTGCAGCTTTAGCAGCCATTGCTCAAAATCCTGGCAAAGCTCGTGATGATGTTCTGGCTGACTTCTATAGCAAGTGGCAGGATGACTATTTGGTAAGTCCCTTATTGTTAGAATGAGTATATTTTCTTTGTTCCCTCCCTCCTCCCTCATTCCCCTTTCAAAGGATGTAAAGTGCTCCTTAGACTACCCACAATTGTTTTGTTGTTCAGTGTGCCTGCCTTCTTTTATCATCCAGTATGTTGTATTTTCAAGCCTTCCTACAATTTTCCACTTTTATTGGTATTGTAAATAAAGCTTCTCCATGTATCTTGTTTTAAAATTTGCATTACTCTCTTCAGGTTGTGAATAAATGGTTTGCACTTCAAGCTGTGTCTGACATTCCCGGTAATGTTGAGAATGTGCGGAAGCTCTTAAGCCACCCAGCATTTGACTTGCGTAATCCAAACAAGGTGTACTCACTGATTGGTGGTTTCTGTGGGTCTCCTGTGAACTTCCATGCGAAGGACGGGTCAGGCTACAAGTTCTTGGGAGAAATTGTTGCCGAATTAGATAAAATAAATCCTCAGGTTCCTGTTCAGAGAAATGTTTTTACTTGTAAATTGCTTGGTTGGTGGAATATAGTATTCATGGCTAATAATGTTCCTGGTTATTGAATGCAGGTGGCTTCGCGTATGGTGTCAGCCTTCTCAAGGTGGAAGCGCTTTGATGTAACCCGGCAAAACCTTGCCAAGGTAACATTTAATCCTTTTTGTTGCTGGGTATTCCTTTGTTTTTCAAACTGCAACTCACAATGTTCATATACTATCCATAAGGCATTGTTCCTATTCCATACCAGAGCAGCATATTAATATAAACGCCATTGGTGTTTGCAGGCACAGCTGGAGAAGATATTGTCCGCCAATGGACTGTCAGAAAACGTGTATGAGATTGCCTCTAAGAGCTTGGCTGCTTGATTATAAAGAAATCACATACATGTGTATCATTCTCTAGTTTTGGTACCGTAGAAATAAGCGCCTCTTGACTAGTAATCTTATAAGTGGTATCTTGATCAGGTTCACCAAGATTTTTGCTCTATTACTACAGAAGTACTTGATGCTAGGACCGCTTTGGTGGGTTATAAAATTCCTCTGAACTTTCTAAATTTCATGTTGGAACTCTTTTTCTTCTCACTTTGGCCGATATGATGTGGAACAAAGATATGATTATCGACTTTTATCAGTAAGAAAACAGAACCCTCGTGTATCAACAGCAGACAGTCGTCTTCCTACAAAGAAACCATGGCAGTCAATATAGAAACCCAAGTTAGGCTGCAGTCTTTTTCTGCAGCAACAAATGGATAAGCTGACTTCAACCTTCTGGGTTTAGAATGTGTTTTGCAATTGTTGTTTGCTCAACGTTTGAGTAGGTCACGCCACAGCACTTGACATTTTGCCTAACAAAGTAAACAAGAAAGGAAAAGCTTAGCAACATATCATACAAGAGGAGGAACATTATTAAGCTAATGTGGGTTAGTAGTGAGATAGAGATAGGAATATGAATCATTTTCAAAGGACTTGGAACAAGGTTTTTTACTCTGTTTTGACCAAGTCCAAAAGGCAAAGGGGTTAACTCGTAATAATTGTGAATGTTAATGAGTTGATGATGATTAGTGTTCTCTTCAGAGTCAAAAGTTTAGGCTGTTTAGCCCATTGCCTTAACTACTTAAAGTTAATTGCTGAGTCTAGGTATCATATAATATAATTAAACCCATTTTGATTATGAAGTTTTTTAGACGGACACATGAATCATCTCTATTCCCCTCTAAAACATGTGGTTGTGAACATCATCCCTACCGAGAGAAAAGTATGAAATGAAGCATCTAGGTAGTGCATTATGGGTCCTCTCAAGACACTATATTGGGGTGATTATGCGTTTCACACATGGTGTTGATGTTGAAAAGAGAAAGCTGAAAGCCTACCAACTCAGTTATCAAACTTACGTTGTTTCTGGATAAAGTGATTTTAATTTCCATATAAATTTTAAAATCACAGAAATTACAATTTCTTGAATTTAAATTTTGTTAATTGAGAATTTCATTGTTTTGATTACATGATGTAGAGTTTTAAAATGACAAAGATTTGAATTTATACCAACCTCAGTTAAAAGAATTGACAAGTGACGCTTATTTTGTGAGGAATTCAAGTCGGGAATTTAAGCTCTTAAATTTCACGATTATTTTCTTGTGGAAATTGTTAATTTTCACGGGATAAGAATCCAAACGATAGAAAAAAGTCTTGAGAAATTGAGATTCTTTATTTTTGATTAAATTCTTGAGAATTCACCCGTATCCAAACACACTAAAGAAACTCGTATTTTTTGTTCAACGATTTTAAATCGAAAGACGTATATCTCACGGATTTTCGCCGATTCAAAGAGTGTAAGAGAAGATAATCGTGGAGATCCGTCAAGGGAAGGAATTGGAAAAATGAGGAAGGAGGTAAGTGAGGGGGGTGCACCAACCGTGCAAGTTAGTCCAGGAGTGTCGGGTAAACGGGGGAGAAAATTTTGGAGGGAAGGTGGGCTCCACGCCAGAAGAAGCCATCGCGAAATTTAGGATTGGCGTCCTCCCCCCACACGTGCATCTCTGCCACGTGTTGGACATTGACTCTTCTGTCTCTTAATACAAACCTTACACCATCACTAATTGTCCTTGTTGTATCGGAAATGACTAAAACACCCTCGCTCCCCACCAAATCACTTGGAGTGTATTTTGTTTTTGGGTTAATCCCACACATTAGTGTGACCATACGATGTGGCAAATGAGGTACTACATGGTAGACAAATAAATTAGAAGAAATTTCTTCAATCTAAAAGGAACGACGACAAAAGTTTCATTTTTTATACTTTCTTTAAATCTTCATAAGTTTATGCATAAATTATACATAGACTTTTCTACTTTCGTAAGAAAGAACATCATTTATCATCTAGGTCCAGCAAGAAGTCATTTATGTCAACTTCATGCATACACATCCATTCCTTTCATCACATTAAGACATAACAACAAATGTTCACACAATTAAGGGTTTCTATTAGCGGTATCTTACTCACCACGTAATAATGCAGCTAAGTGTCTCTAAACATCATTTGTCACTAAATCTGATTCATTCACATTGTCGTAGTCACGATAAACCATGAGAAAACAAGAGAGAAAACTCGAGACTTGGATCTAAAGAAACAAATTAAGCATCACCAACTTCCGAAAACAAGGGCATGAAAGTAATCTTGACAATCCTCCTGTGTGATATAATTGAGATTAGGGAAGATTATCATCTAAACCTCAAGCAAGTCATTGCCGTGTTTGACCCCAAAACGTAGTCACAACCCAAAATAGTAAATATATACACACCCACTCGTACACAAATTCATATAAACAAAACATTTGATTTTCATTCCTTAAACGTTTTTCAATTTCCATTTCCATTTCAAAAACCCTTCAAATTCTTCTTCTTCTTCTTTCTATTTCTACCACAACCCAGAAAAGAAAGATTGCTTCTTTCGTTTTCTGATCGATTTTCCCTGCGGAATTCCGATGAAAGGCGACGACTTTCCCGTGAACGAGTGAAACGGCGGCAGCGGCGATGATGATGAGGAGAGGAGTGAACGGCGGAGATGGGAACAACGCTTTGGATACTATAAACGCTGCTGCCTCGGCGATCGCGGCGGCCGAGAGCCGTGTTCCTCAAGCCACCGTTCAGGTAATTTTTCTCAAAGATTTGGCCTTTTTCGTAATTTGTGATTTCAAGCATGCTTATTTGGGTGGCTCAAATCTTGGTGTGTTGTTGATTTTGGGTTTTCCTCTTTTTATTTATTTTTGGTTCTGTTTCAAAGTCTAGTAGTGTTCTGTGAATCTTAGCTTTTTGAATTTGATTTGATTGTGGGTTGTTGTTGTTGTGTGGAGATTTGGGTTGTGCTTAGTTCAATTGTAGCTTTTAGGCAAATTGTGATATGGAAAATTGGAAGAGGTTGTAAAAGTGAAAGCTTTGATGGGTAATTTGTTGAAGGTTGACTTGCTTTATGCACTGTATGTAGCTTTGATGATAACTGAAATCTGAGTCTTGATGAACCCTTTTTGAATCTAATGAATATAAGAAAGTAAGAAACGTTCCCTGGGAGTATTGGAGTGATTTTCTTTTGGTGTTAACTTTTTACTTTAGAAACTTAAGAAGGAAAATTGGTCAGGGTGGAGGGAGGCAGGATTTATATGAATGGAGTAATCTTTGGTTTAATCCCGGAGGTCTCAGCTTAGCTTCGAAATGGAATGATTCAAGGTTGACTGCCTGGGGTGGGAGGAAAGGCTATGGTTGGGTGTAAAAGGCTGAAGGAAAAGAGAAGAAGAAATGATGCGTGGATGAGTTAAAGGCTAAAATGTGGACCTTGCATTTTCTTCTTGGTGATTGAGGTAGCCTAGTGGGGGTAGAAAGTGAAAAGGGGGCACCAAACGCTTAGTAATGGCCACTTTAAGATCATACTATAAATTGTTTTATGGTGACCAGACAAGCATTTGTGTTTGGCATCTTGAACTGATATATTGTTGTTGATTTCGAATCTTTTTCGTTATCAGTTTCTCTTTGGCATCTCTTATTACTGTCCAAAGAGAATTGGTGTTGTCCTTCTGATATTAAGTGTTTATTGTAGTAACAAGCTTTGTTGAAATGCAGAAGAGAAGATGGGCCAAAGGCTGGGGTGTCTATTGGTGTTTCGGCTTTCAAAGACATAGGAAGAGAATTGGACATGCTGTCATTCTCCCAGAAACAACTTCTCCTGGACACAATGACCCTAGAGCTGAAAATCTTACCCAAGCATCATCCATTGTACTTCCCTTTGCTGCACCTCCGTCCTCTCCTGCTTCGTTTCTTCAGTCAGAACCTCCTTCTGCCATGCAATCACCAGGGTTTAACTTTTCTCTATCTGCTAGTATGTATTCCCCCGGGCCTTCATCAATATTTGCCATCGGTCCTTATGCTCACGAAACCCAGTTGGTCTCACCTCCTGTTTTCTCAACCTTTACTACTGAACCATCAACTGCTCCATTCACTCCTCCTGCCGAGTCTGTTCACTTGACTAGACCTTCATCACCTGAGGTTCCATTTGCTCAGCTGCTTGATTCTAACTTTAGGTTTGGTGAAGGTGGCCAGAGATACCCATTATCTCACTATGAATTTCAGTCTTACCAATGGTACCCTGGAAGCCCAGTTGGTCAGCTTATATCACCAAGCTCAGGCATATCAGGCTCTGGTACTTCTTCTCCTTTCCTTGACAGTGAGTTTGCCTCTGGTGGTCATCACTTCCTGGAGTTCCGAACAGGTGAAGCTCCTAAAGTCTTGAACCTTGATATTCTCTTCACGCGTGATTGGGGTTCAAGATTATGTTCTGGTTCTGTGACTCCTGATGCTGCAAAGTCTACATCGTCTGAGGGTTTTACTCTGAAGCCGTATACCCCTGAAGGTGTATTAAATGCACGATCAAACAGTAGACGTAGAAATGATGGTGCTTCCATTGGTCATAGAGTCTCATTTGAGTTGAGTGCTGAAGAAGTTGTAAGATGTGTAGAAAAGAAGCCAGTAGCATTAGCTGAAGCTGTATCAACATCTCTACAAAGTGCAGAAAAGGCCGAAAGAGAAGAAGGTCCTAATCAAGAAGTGAGCAGTAGTCATGAGTGCCCTGTTGTTGACACATCCAATGATTCATCAGAAAAGGCTGTAGGAGGAGACGCGGAGGAGTTATCCTACCGGTATCAGAAGGAGCGATCCATCACACTTGGTTCTGCTAAGGAATTCAATTTCGACAATGCAGATGGAGGAGATTCTGGCACCTCTAGTATCAGCACCGACTGGTGGGCGAATGAGAAGGTTGTTTTGAAGGAGAATGGGGAATCAAAGAATTGGTCTTTCTTCCCTATGATACAACCGGGCATGAGTTAACGGAGTATGCACACCAACTAATACCACAACGGCTTCAACTTACAGACAAGTTTTGGGTTTTTAGACTGGATGATGTTCTTAGATGACTACTTAAGTACTGAACCAGGTCCAAGGCTGTTTTTTGTACATGGTGACCTGGAGTTGAAGCTCAGAAGCTGCAGTCGTGTATGGATAGTGAAAAACCACAGATTGAAGTCAACTTTTGGATGTTAATGTCAGTGTTTCTCTGTGTAATATAATTGTACAATAGAACTAGACAGGAGTGATTGTTGACATAAATATGGTAGCGGACTCCTAATTGGTAGTGTCTTTTCTGCTTTAGACTTTCTCTTTTGGCATATCTGAACCCATTTGCAAACAGCAGATGTTTTCTATGATTGGGAAAACAAAATATTGTTGTCAACAAGAGTGAGGCCAACACTACAAAACATGTCCACCAGTTCTCATCAACATTTTGATAATCAACTATTGTGCTTTTCCCACCGTGGATAATACAGGCAACACTTCTTCTCACAATAACGAACCTTGGGCAAACATCTTATGTGGTGAGTCATAATTCTGCATATCCTCCAATCAAGGACATAAACTTCCTGCATCCCAACGTGCCAAATCAGTGACGAAGTCATGTTATTGAATGTGTTACTTCAACTAATCAAAAGTTCAAAGTACAAAAAAAAAAAAAAAAAAA
>NC_020495.1:1552245-1593137 GCF_000184155.1 Fragaria vesca subsp. vesca | reverse complement strand
AAAAAAAAAAAAAAAAAAACTTAAAAAGGATGAGAAGTTTGCTACGTGGTTGGAACAACTTTATTCGTTAAAAATAATATAAATGATATATGTAATTTGAGACTTTGTTTGTAAAAAAAAAAAAAACAAAGAGTACTGTGGGAGCATGTTGATTCTCTAGCTACCTAGTGTGTGCATAAAATACAATAGCTAGTATTTTCTTCCACCTTTGTTTGTTTACGCTCATGACTTTTATTTTGACATAAATTATGTTGAAGACGGCAGAATTGTGCTCATTTGTTTCTTTGCCAATTTATATCTCATTTTGTGTGCTGTCATTATTCTAGCTTCTAGAACTTAATCATATAACAATTGACAAGTAACTATATAACCTAGTCAATGAGGTAGACGTAACCATATGAGAAACAAAGTATAGGCTCTAACTAATTTATTTGTTGTTTTGACTGTTTGAAACTTCCACATAACGTGACCAATCCAATATATATTTCGAAATTCGTTACACATGCACGTTTTATTAAATCGTATTAGTCATTAAGACTTTGTCAACTCAACATGATATCAGATAATTAAAAACAAGACTGAAGGCTCTAAAGCACATTAAGGCTCTAGAACTAATGGCAGACGCATATGGGGGTGAGTGGTGGCAGTTGCCCCAGTGAACTTCCAAATTTTCCTGCTAACCTGCTTGTATATGTCAATGTTCATCTGATTTTCACCACTTAACATATAGACCTATGGTTTGAGAATCTGCTACCCAGCAAAGGAAAAAATCCTGGTGGTTTGCTCAAATGGGGAAGAAGAAGACCCAACTCTCTCCCCTTCCCTATATATTCACTCTGTCATCTTATCTTCCATCACCACTAGAAGTCTAGAACTACTTCATCTACTTAACCCTTAACCCCACTTTTGAAAGACCATCAATTTTCCACTTCCAATTTTTCTGTCTTCTCCGTCCATATCTGATTATCTCCTTTTAACCGCCAAATTAACACACCCCCACAACCCTAATTCACTCTCATCTCTCAAACCCACTTCCAAATTCTGAGCTCATATTTAGCTTGTGAGTTTTTTTTCCTTCATATTTTTGCATCGTGTCTTGTTGATGCTCGAAGGATTCAAGAGCTACAAATTAATGGAGATCGAGAAAAAGAAAATGAATAGTACGTGCTCCTTAATCAGCCTTCATTTTTTGCCCCCACTTACAAAACTTTTTGCGTCCGCCACTATCTAGAACATCTAATTCTCCCAATCAAATCGCCTCATATATACTCATAATCGTGTTGCACAAGCTTTGCTGATGCCCTCTTTCCGTATGAATTCGATCTGTTTCCCTTGACAACATGCTCTCAAAAAAAGTAAAGCTCGTAACAGCACATACAAGGATTCTCAAATATTGGTAGCTCCAAATCCCTCCAACCTGTTCCCATGTATTTATTCATTTTGATACCAAAGTTCCCACCAACTTTGATCCTCACTATATTGGTCCAAGAAGGAGGGCTACACCCCCCAATTCTTTAATTTTCTTTCATAATAAAAATAAATAAATAAACAAACCAGCCCCCAAAAAACCTATATTCCCTCACATTTTTCTCATTGACCACACTCTTGACATCTTCACAGGAACCTTCTAACATGAAATCACAGCTGAAATCAACCTCCTTTGGTTGACCACACAAACCCACAAAGCTCTCCCTTTCTGACTTTCTAGAAGACTAGAAATCCATGACTCTAACTCATATATAAACCACACCATTTCCTATTCCCATACAATTTCTAAAGTCCATCTCTTTCCCCCAATTTTTCCCCCAATTTCTCCAATTCTAGGGTTTTCAGAAAACCTCAATTCAATTCCCCCCAATATGATCAAAACCATGGCGCCCTCAGCTCTACCCAGAAACGGGTTCAAGAAAAACCACAGACCCGAATCCAACATCGCCACCATTGACGTCGGCGGCCAGCTCTTCCAGACCACCAAGCAAACCCTAACCCTAGCCGGCCCGGACTCTCTCCTCTCCAAAATCTCCGACTCCGCCGCACCTCACCTCCCTCCTCCCTTCATCGACCGCGACCCGGAGCTCTTCTCCATCCTCCTCTCGCTCCTCCGCACCGGAAATCTCCCCTCAAAGGCCAAAGCTTTGGACCTCCATGACCTAATTTCCGAGTCCCAATTCTACGGCATCGAAACCCTAATGGTCGATTCCCGCTCCAACCCAGATCATTTCGACGCGTTCAACCTCGAAAAGTCGCTGACTTTGCCGCTGAACGGCCGCGACTCGCCGTCGGTGATCGCCACGACGCCGTTTGGCTCCGTTCACGTGGCGCACGGCAGCAAGATCACGTCGTTTGATTGGTCGCTGGGGAAGAAGGCCACGATTCTGACGGAATTCTCCGCCGTGGACTCTATGCTGGCGGTTTCGACGGAGCTCGCGGCGGTGGGGGCCACGGACTTCTCGGGGCTCCAGATTGTTGATCTCGGAACCGGGTCGGTGAGGGAGACGCTGAGTTGGGAGAATGTGACCCGGTCCGGGTCGACAGTGCAGGCAATCGGGTCGTCGCAGGAGTCTCTGTTTGTGAGTTTCGAGTCCAGTAGGCGAAACTCGAATTCGATTATGATTTATGATTTGAATACAATGTGCCCGGTTAATGAGATTGGGCATTATGAGATTTTCGGTGCCCAGATCAACTCGGCATTGCCGGCTACGAAGCTGAAATGGGTGCCGGGTTATAATCTGTTGATGGCTTCCGGGTCTCACAGTGGGCCTTCCGGAGTGTGTGGTAATATTAAGTTTTGGGATATAAGGTCGGGGAATGTGGCGTGGGAGGTAAATGAGAAAGTTGATTGCTTTTCGGATGTAACTGTCTCGGAAGAGCTGTCTGCAATGTTCAAGATTGGTGTGAATTCCGGGGAGGTGTTCTATGCGGATTTGAGGAGTTTGAGTTTAGGTGTGGAGCAGCCTTGGGTTTGTCTTGGTGATAAGAGGAAGATGGTTAGTGGTAAGAAGGAGGGTGTTGGGTGTAGGATTGAGAGCCATGGGAGCCAAGTGTATTGTAGCAAGGGTGGGGATTTGGAGCTGTGGTCTGAGGTAGCGGTGGGTTCTAGGAAGAGCAGTGGAGGGGGGTCAGAAGCTAGGCACTTTCGGAAGAATGTGATGGGGAGAATGAAGGATATGGGAGGTTCCAGGATAACCAACTTGGCGTTTGGAGGGAACAAGATGTTCATGACGAGGAAGGACCAGCAATATGTTGAGGTTTGGCAGAATTCTGCTAGAGGATATTGATCCCAAAAGGGTTATAATTGTTATGGTTGAGAAAATCAGTCAATGTTGTTGTAATATAATGTGTCAGCTAGCTTGATTTGTTTGTAAATCATATGGTAGCTTAGCAAGTGATCATTCTTTTATTCTGATGTCCAGTTATCAATTGTTTATAAATGATTTATTGAATCAATTCAATGAGAAAAGGTTGCATCAAGTGTTCTGTTTGGTATTATTATTGATTGCACCCTGAGGCATTTGACGTGCTGTGTCTGTTGAGATACATGGTTCTTATTCTGTATGGTTTAGTGTTGAGTTGGTTCTGTTGGCTAGTCTGTAAAAGTTGGTTCTCAGGTTATCATTATCAAATTTTGTAATGTACATTGTAGGGTTTGAGGTAGAGGATGAACTCGTTCTCTTTGCATCGGGATCGTTAGTTTTCCTTTTTTTATTGTCCTTTGTTATCTTTCTTTGTGAACTAATAGCTCTGTGTCTGCAAAATCTTCTTACATTCTGCATTTGTGCTGATTCTGCAGTTTTATGCTTTGGTTGTGTTTTGATGTGCCACTGCCTGATGAAGAGTCAGCAGCACACTAGTTGCTTAGATGACAAATGTTCAAATACCAATTTTATGTTTATGCATCTTGTTTGCTATTTAAGAACTTAGCTGTGTATATTTTATTGATGGTATGGATTCGACGAGGCATATCTTTTTCTTTGGGATGACTTTTCATAGTGGAAATTTGGAAGTGGGTTGGGCCGTTGGGGGCCTGTTTGAATGAATGAATATGGGGCAATTAGATTCTCTTAACTTTGGGCTTCTTTCTTCCACTTCCCCTTTTCCCCATCGGGAGGACGATGGCCCAGAAAAACTTGTCTTTGAACATTGCACACATTTTGTATGTGGTTTGTAATGATCTTATAGTTTTCTTAAATAAAATGATAAATTGTGTTTCCTAACACCTACAAAAGTTGAAGCTTAATAAAACTGTGTAGGCCTACTTCTCAGCTCGCTTATGATAATGACTAATGTCCTGCATCGTTGAGTAGTCGCCAGTCTCATTGTTGTCCTGAAAATTGGGAGATGTTAGGTGAGTAGTAGTTGTTGTGATACTAGTTGTTAGAACTGAAGTAGAGTAATAAGCCTTCTTATTCACATCTTTGTCAAAATTCAGGGCTACCAGAGGAACTACTTATCTTCTTATAATTGCTGCCTGAGTGAAAAAGTCACCATATCAGCATATTGTATGTCATATTCTGCACTTCATAGAAACTTTCTTCTGCAGATTTATGTTTTCTCCAGGATTCTGATTTTATTTGAGTCGACCAAAAGAAACTAGAATGCTTTTGGACCTGAAGGTTTTGTTTTGGAGATGACTGGGTCACTAGGAACAGATAAAAGCTTTATGCATACAGAAATGCACGATTCAAATTTTGCTTAAAGCATCATATATGTTCAGGATTGACGGATTGAGTTGCTTAAACCACTGGATTGTCATCTGTGAAAAAGAACTCGGCAGCAAATGAGTTCAACACCATGGATTTTTCACAGTTATCCTACCTTATATGAGTGGAAGCATTTTAAGTGCTGGTTGTGTTCTGTGTGATGTTGATTAATATCCAAAGATTACTTATAGATTGACAAGCTAGAGCATGCGCAAGGAGACAAGTTACTTAATTTTGAGGACTGATGGAAACTTCTACGACCTGGCAGAGAATCTTTGCAGGTCCTTGTCTTTGATTTTCTCTCCTTTTATTTCCTTTTAATTAGACAGGTAGTTGATACTTTTACTTGGTCAAAAAACTTATCGATAGTTCCAGCCTGGTTAACAGTTACTCATCTGAAAACTAGATTTTATGAGTTCCATAAAGCTTTTACTCCAATTATTCATGTGAGTTCTGAAAATCCTATTTCCATTATTATTTTCACAGATTGGTATAGCTAATCCCACACAGATATTTGTAGCATGCCCAATCTATATCACTGGTTTCACTAATAAAGCTTTGCGTGAGTTCATTTACTCTCCTCATGTGCTGCCTGCGTTCTGAGTTTGGTTGCACTACAGCTTCTCTATTTTAACTGTTTAATTTGAGGCTTCGATTCACAGCTCTAGCATCATCACGGGAACATCCTACTAGGGGAACACCTTACGCAGCTGCTTGTTCTAGAAGCGCTTCGATGTGCAGGGCGTGCTTAATTGGATCTTAAGTATGTATCAATGCGTCTAATAGAAAAGAACTTATGAGCTACAATGCCATCTAAGAGTAACAACTTGAAAAGATCATCATCTAGCTAATCAAGCTACTTGGAAAGGTATCTAGATACAAGACTAACGATGGAAATGATGATAACATGCACATTCAATATGGAAAAGACAACTCGACTGAATACATGTGTGCATAAACACAAGACATAAATAATCAAACAGCTTCATGAACTGTAAAGTTCTTCTTAATCAATCCACAATGATACATATGCATGTGATGGGGTTTCATTAATTAAGATAAACAAAATGAGCAGCAACGGTGATCGAGCTGATGAAGGCTGGCGTTGGAATAGAGTCTCATAGATTTAATGCAAACTTTAAACTTCATAACGTGGAAGAAGATGTCAATTATCAAGTGATGGTTCCACCTTCCAAAAGTACACAAGCAAACAATTAGAGGCAAAGTCCTTTCTAAGCATTATGAACTTGTTGATGGCAACCACCTTAAGATCACAGCAACGCCGTAAAATCTGGTGTGCTGCAAATAAATGATGGTATCACCCAACTGAACCAGAATTAGAAAAAGAAATAAACGAAAACTAATTAAACTTCAAAGCAAGAAAATAAGAGGGTTTTGCTTTTGCACGTTTGGATGAAGTAAGAGGGTTTAATCTATCATCACTCCACCCACAGACAAAGACTTCGATAATCAATGGTATACGGTTGAAGTTATTTTTATAAAGTCTTGATGATATATATTTGAACTAAAGAAGGAAACTCCTTCTACATATAGCAATATATATATGACATTATTCTTTTGTCATTGTTGTAGTAGTGGCTGGAAAAAGCATCTAAGGATGAAAATTGATGTATCAGCTAGCTAATCCAATGATCTAACATCTTCGTCCTATCAAAATGCTGGCTCCACATGAGCTTTTGCAAAGTGACAAGAGTACTAAATGCAAGGTGCAGTTGTCCGGTGGTGTTGCCTTCGCCCGGTCTGCTGGTATTACAGTAGTGCTAATTGAGATCGAGGGTGAAGTGGTTCGTCGTAATGTTGGAAGAGAGATTGTACTGTCACACTTGACAATGTGAAATATGGCATCTGTAAATTGTAACAATTTTGCCTATGAATAAAGTCCAACTTAACGGTGTCAATTATGGAGGGAACTAATGTTAGATTGGGTTTAAGTGTTGAGGTACCATTATCATAGTTTTCAAAATTGAGATGTCAAAATGATGAATGTGTTTAACTTGGGGCACTATTTGAAAATTTTCCTCGAATCTAAGACATTAAGATGACTTTACATGTTTTTGCGTTCATCGATCCCTAGCTAAATATGGCTATCAGTTTTAATTTGCTCGAAGTCGGTAATTTCTGCAGCTAGCTAGCATGTCGGAGCTCAAACATACTTGTTTTGAAAGTAGCTAATCTATTGGAGATGCTCGTTCTTCATATATATACTTAGCGAACGATACTATGGATCACCAAAAATTGTTTCATTTTGTCATCCATTTTTCAAGTACACGTACATATGAGCTTAGCATACAGTGTGTTCAATCAATCTCATCAAAAGTTCACTCATTCATTCAATGCTATCTCTAAAGTAGTTTAAGTTGAAGCAACACTTTTCTGCTAAACTAAAACTAATTAGTTGGCTGGTATATATATGAATCTGTGAGATATTATTCTAACTCATAGAGAGAGAGAGAGAGAGAGAGACATAAAGCTGCAGGTTACATGCAGAAAATTAAGGATTAATTTGTAGGGTTTGTGGTTTTGCTGAGCATAAGAAAAACGTAAGGCTTATAAACCTCTACGTGTGAGTGGCCCTGTTCTGTTTATATATAGTTATACTCCCATCATATCTGTATATACATATACATTCCCAACGACCTCTGCTGGCATTAATGGTGATCGAGCACTGGAGCTTTCTTGATAATGTTTTAGGAAAACAGAAAATGAAAGCAGGAGTGAAACGAAAGCGTCGTATTGAAAATTATTGATCACAACACCCACCCAATCCGTCTCTATTTATTGCCCTCCATGTCTCCCTACCACCCCTTCTCATATTATATGAACCACTTTGCCTTTGCTTCAGTACTGCAGCCTCACTGTTTTTCTTCTTCTTCTTCTCCTTCTCTAGCTCTTCGTTTCGATCTGTCACTTTCCAAATGAAAAACCAGATCGAAAATCAGTGAACTAGGTTAATTTCCTCTATATATATATATCTGATGCATGTTATATGTATAGCTTAGAGATTCATTTTCCTCTAGAAATCTGATCTGGGTTTTGTTTCCCAGTACTCCATTTTGATCTGGGTTTTGCTTCTTTTACGTATGTTCATGCAAGTTCTAGCTCGAGCTCATTGGGGTCACTTTGTTCCTTTCCAACTGAGTTAGGGTTCATTTTCTGTCATCTAAGTTCAGCTCAGATGGAGGCGTTCACGGCGTTAACAGTGTTAACTGTGCTGGCGGCGTATCTAATTTGGTTCAAGATCCTCACACGGTCCATGAGAGGTCCACGTGTCTGGCCGTTATTCGGCAGCCTCCCCGGCGTCATCGAGAACTCGTGCCGCATGCACGACTGGATAGCGGACAACCTCCGCGCGTGCGGCGGCACGTACCAGACCTCGATCTGCGCCATCCCTTTCCTTGCTCAGAAGCAAGGGCTGGTGACGGTCACGTGCGACCCCAAGAACTTGGAGCACATTCTCAAGCTTCGGTTCGACAACTACCCCAAGGGTCCTACTTGGCAAGCTGCCTTCCATGACTTGCTTGGGGATGGGATCTTCAACTCTGATGGCGACACGTGGTTGTTCCAGCGTAAGACCGCTGCGCTGGAGTTCACCACCCGCACGCTCCGCCAAGCCATGGCTCGGTGGGTGAGCCGGGCCATCGAGCTCAGGTTCTGCCCGATTCTCGAGGCGGCTCAAAACGAGGGCAAGCCGGTTGATCTTCAAGACCTCTTGCTTCGGCTCACTTTTGATAACATATGTGGACTGGCATTCGGGAAGGACCCGCAGACGTTGTCTCCGGGACTTCCAGAAAATGATTTTGCCACGGCTTTCGATCGGGCGACCGAAGCCACGTTGCAAAGATTGATCGTGCCTGAGATTATATGGAAGTTCAAGAGATGGCTCAAGCTTGGGATGGAAGTCAACTTGAGCCACAACCTCCACCACGTGGATGACTACTTATCTGATATCATCAATACACGAAAGCTTGAGCTGGCGAGTCAAAAACAAGGTTCAGACGGGACCCCACACGATGACTTATTATCTCGATTTATGAAGAAAAAAGAATCCTACTCAGACACATTCCTCCAACACGTGGCTCTTAACTTCATCCTAGCTGGACGTGACACATCATCAGCTGCGCTAAGCTGGTTCTTCTTTTTGATCACTCAAAACCCGCAAGTCGAAGAAAAAGTTCTTTCTGAAATATGCACTGTTCTAATGGAGACACGTGGTAAAGACATTTCAAATTGGCTGAAAGGTCCCCTAATATTTGAGGAACTTGACCGATTGACATACCTTAAGGCAGCACTATCGGAGACCCTAAGGCTTTACCCATCTGTGCCACAAGACTTCAAGCACATAATCAACGACGACGTTTTGCCGGATGGAACTTTCGTGCCCGCTGGCTCTTCGGTCACATATTCTATATACGCAATCGGGCGCATGAAGTTTATCTGGGGCGAAGATTGCTTGGAATTCAAGCCTGAAAGGTGGTTATCTTCTGATGGCAAACAAATGGAGGTACAAGACTCTTACAAGTTTGTTGCCTTCAATGGGGGTCCAAGAATATGTTTAGGCAAAGATTTAGCTTATTTGCAGATGAAGTCGATCGCCTCGGCAATGTTGTTGAGGCATCGGCTCGCGGTGGTTCCCGGCCACCGGGTGGAGCAAAAGATGTCGTTGACTTTGTTCATGAAGTATGGGCTCAAGGTTAGTGTGCAGCCAAGAGATTTGAAGCCAGTGTTGGAGAAAATGTGCAAGGGTGACTGTGACTCATGGAGCGAGGAATTTAATGATCATGTTATCTCCAATGGTAAATGTACGTGATGGGGTGCTTCAAGTGGTTGCCGTTGCTTAAGAGGGCTTGGTTGGTTTTCCGAAAATTACAATAATTGGTAACAATATTAATAATGATTAAGAGGTGAATCAGAGCGCGATGCATGATAAATGTTAAGTGTATTTATACGTGCTATATGATATATATGCTATTGGGGGAGGAATGAACAATTACAGGCTGTGTGTTTGGTGATGAACCAGTTATAAACATATATCATACATATATAGTAACAAACTATATGTACTTCTAATGTGGCCACTTTATGTAAACTGATGTGATCAATTGCAGTTTCATATAAGCAACACGTAATTTGATGGTGTTGATCGAGATGCATACTCCAAATTAATCGATCACAAAATCATGGTGGCCAGTGTCCCTCAATAGAGTTTGGTCTTGCAAAAAAGAGGTTGGAGTTGATGGGTTCGGGCAATCTATTGAAGCAGCTCTCTACAAGTTAGGTATATTACTGCTTGTACACAATTTTCTGATGGAGCAAGAGCTAGTTTCATATCACTATGTTGGTAGCGATAATTTCTATGTTCTAATTACAGTATATCACATAATCTACTTATACACTACAAGTTGTAGACTACAACACAAGTTTCTATTTATGTCCGAACGGAAAAAAAAGAACTTGTAAAACGATTATAATCACATTGGAAAATGAAGTAAATTAAAAAAAAAACACACCAAATCCATAATATAGCTGCATTGTCAGTTTGTCACTATCTTTATTCTTTAGTTTTTCTAAGAAATGAAGAAAACACACGATTGAAGCTAGCTTGCTAGCTAGTTATTACATATGTGATATATATAGATGAAGAAATTTACTCGTCCTCGTCCTCGTCCTCGTCATCATCATCATCATCACTATCATCATCGTCGTCGTCATCTTCATCATCTTCATCCTCCTCCTCCTCATCTTCTTCATCACTACTAATGTCAGCGATGGACCGGCAACAGAGATTGAGTTCTGTGGTGATCCCTTGCTTGATCTCTTCTATAAACGCATCCAAGGTGTGAAATCTAAGCCTGCCAACACGGTCAACAGTTTTTTGCTGCTCAAGCTCTTCAGCTTTTCTCTTCCTTGAGGTCTCGGCCGAGGTCGGACATTGAGGGAACAAATCCAATGTTTTGGGAGGATGGCGTTCTAAGCCTGCAGTGGCGACGGTTAATGTTGTCAATTTTTTCTCTTGGCGCCTTGCATAACGATAAGCTGAAAGAAACAAGAAGCTTTCTTGAATCAATTCATGGTTCTCTACACAGTTTTATTGTACATGATCATTTAACCTAGGTAGTCTATGTTCGATCAACATAAACAAGCCAAATAAGAAAATAAACAAATTTGATCGATTTCCAATTGTACATACTCTAATTGTTAGGCATAGTAGGCTGATAACAAAAGGTATCTTCTGCACCATCATTTGGGATGTGTATATATGTGGAGGGTTTGGGCATAAAACCAAATACAAGCTCAAAACCGCCCGAATTGCCTGAATTTCCCGGATCGGGTAACCGAACTGAAAGAATTAGGCGAAAAAAGATATGAACCGAACCGGATTAAACCATATCCGATGGTTTAGTCATGAAAACCGTTCAAAATAAGTCAAATTAAATTTAACCGAATAGGTAATATATTTTTTTAACTATTATTTGTGTGTATAAATATCAATAATGGATAACAATATAATTACCATAAATATTATTGTATTAAATCTATTATTTTAATTATGGCCCATACTTAACAATACGTAATAATATCTCTTCAGCCTCGCCGCTTTCACCCTCCCTCTCTACCCTGTCTTCATCCTCCTCTTCCATCTCTCATCAGAATTTATCTCTCATTCTCTCTCTCATCTTCTGCAAATTATTACTGCCCATGAATTTCACTTTGAAAATCAAAAGTGAAGATCAATCTTACAAAAAATAAAATAAAGGGCATATATGAAACAAAAACCGTAACAAAATCGATATGATCTAAAAAATTTACGCAGGCCAGAGACCATAACTTTTAAAATTTTGGATCTGGTTTGAATTTTTGTGTAACCGATTACTTCAAACTGGATCTGGATTCAGTTTTTGGGTTTAAAACTGACTTGACCCAAGGATGCCTAGCCCTATGTATGTGTATTGTTCAAGACTGTTCTTCGATGTTATCTATAGTTTTTTGTTTGTGTGTGTCTCTGTGTGTTGTATATCAATGAAGAAAACATTAGAAAATCGGCATGCTTCATGATTTATAATAGAAACTAATAAGATTTAAAAATCTAATAAAATACCTGGTTTGTGAAGAAAAGCCATTTCTATTATAAACCTCGCCCTCAGGTTAAAAAAAGCATACTTCGCCGCCGATGAATATGCAAAAGAAGATTAGAGAAATTTCCAATTTCTAAATTTTTCTGAAAGTAATGGAATAGATTGTATGCATATAGTATATAATAAGTAGCGTGGCTTTCCATAAAGTTAAAGAACTAAAAAAGTTAGCACATTTGTACGCTTATACGCTAATACAACCTAACACTTGGTAGACATGCCGTTATAGTAATTATATGGCAATTCCACTATTATTGTGGTTGGATTGAAATTTCACATATATAAAACAAAAACGGTAAATTTCCTAATATGAGAAACTAATCGCTTAATGCATACATGTTTGTTTTTGTATTTTGTTTTTTGAAATCAATAAAATGAAAGTTTTGCTCAATACAATTTCGTCTTATGAGAAAAGTTTCTCATTTGTAAATAAGAGATTGTACCGATTGTTATATTTGAAAAAAGAAATGGAGTTCATTTGCACTATACTTTAATCTCCATAATCATCTTCCTTTCGCCATATTAGAAGCACTTAGACATTGCTAAGTGATGATCCTATACACTAAACATTTGAGCATACAATTGAGTAATGGATCACAAACGTTTCTATAAACTTCCAAATCCAGCACTTCGCACACCACCACAACCTCACACACACCCTCACTCTCCACCGCTCCAAACCACCAACGACAACAAGTGACGTCAGCAACATCAAAACCAAAAGTCATGATCAAAGGCACACCCTTATTTTCCTACACCGCGAAGCACAGAGACACGTTCCTATTTTTATATTTCATTTGCTCCATAATCACAGAACAAAAAAAAAAAAAACCGAAAAACTCGTTTATATTTTTTTGTTTGTTGTTCCCTATTTCTCGGTGTCTTTTCAGCTTCTTCTTCGGAGGACACACAGACTCCCGAGAGCTCTGAGCTCGTCTCTGAAGCGACGTCGTCTTGGGGCCTCTGCTTTCACTTCCGCCACTGTAAGTCATCATGCTGTTAGGGTTTCCGCTTTTTACTGATTTCGAGCTCTGCTCAGCTGAATTGATTTCGAATTTGTTTTAGTTTTTAGCGTGGTGCTGTAAATTGAGGGGTTTGAGGTTGATGTTGTGAGCTTGGGCATTGTTGGATGAGCTCTAGGGTTGTTTTAGTGTCGGTGGTTTTGTTAATGTGGGAAATTAAAGATTGGATTTTTGATTTTGTGGGAGTGGAATTGAGGAATGGGGGGTTTGGATATTGGGTAGATCTGTGTGATTGAGTAGTGAGACTTGTGTTACTGTTTGGCCTCTTTTGTTATAGCTAGGGTTTATAAATTGTGAAGCTTTTAGTTTAGGTGTTATGGTGTGGATGTGGAAATTGAGAAATGTAGGTTAATGTGAAGAAAGTTTCCAATTTTAGAAATGAACCCGATCATAGCAATTGCGGGTGCGGTGAATTCATCCGAATGTGCGCAGGGTGGTGATTTATGATATTAAGTATTTGTTTGCCAATATATTTTTTTTTTTCCTTTTTAGTGGAATGGTGGAATTTATAGTCAGGATACAGATATTTGAGTCTGGAGTATTGCATTGTGGAGACAGTGGATGATGATGATTGGTTTCGTGTGATTGCTTACTCGGACAATGAGTTACAAAACGGATATTTAGTCGGTTTAGGCTTGTTTTGTGCCACGTATGTTTGCGCTGGTAAGAGCTGATTTTGAAAATTTTCAAATTTTTGTACAGGTCCTTATTGAGCTGCTTCTTCCAAAATGAGTTATGGCTGTCTATTGGATTTTTGTTTGTTGGAGATTTTGTGGATATGGCCAGTGGATTGCTTTTCAGTGTAATGAATTTATGAGTGCCAGAGCTGGTCATTAATTTGGTGCAAATGTGACAACTTATCTACAATCAAGGGCAGTATATAGTGTCAGGATTTGCCTTCGTTGCTACATAGCTGTTCCTATTATACAACCATGCCTTCATGGTGGAGAAAGTCTTCGTCCAAAGAAGTAAAGAAGAAAGAAAATAAGGAGAGTTTCATTGGTACCATAATGACCATACACCGAAAACTCAAGAGTTCGTCTGAAGGGAAGTTTAACTGTAGTTCAGGAGGTTCTAGGAGACGATGTAGGGACACCATTTCAGAAATGGGTTCTCAATCCAGGGCATTGTCACCACTAACCTCGACACAAGTATCACGCTGTCAAAGTTTTGCAGAGAGGCCTCATGCCCAACCACTACCCCTTCCTAGAGTGCAACTTTCAAATATTGGGGGTTCAGACTCTGCTGTAACTCCATCATCAAAACCTGGGTCTGATACAGGGCCCAAACAATTGCTCTATGTTCCCGTATCAAGCCCTGGCCGTATCTTGAGCAGGGCAGTACCTGCAGATGCTGATGGTGATATAGCCACTGCTTCCATATCTAGTGATAGCTCTATTGATAGTGATGACCCACCGGACTCACGTCTCCTTAGTCCCATGGCCTCAGACTGTGAATATGGCACCAGAACAGCTCTGAACAGTCCTTCCAGGTAATTTTTGATACATATCATTGAAAACGAAGATCTTATTAAAGCCTGATGTTAGATAAGATACTTTACGTCACTGTAAATGCTTTTTCTCTATGCTTGTGTGTATGCGTGTCCACCCCTGATAAAATCAAGTGTGTATTTGATGAAGGGTAATGCAAAAGGACAAATTCCCTAATGTCAACCAAAAGAACACAAAAGAGACTTTGAAGCCGGCTAATCTTCTATTCAATAATCAGATTATGTCCACATCACCAAAACGGGGACCTTCCAGGACACATTTGCAGAACATACAAATTCCTTGCAATGGTGCTTTCTCCAGCGCTCCAGACAGCTCCATGTCAAGTCCTTCCAGAAGTCCTATGAGAGTGTTTGGCTCTGATCAAATTCTGATCTCCAGTTTCTGGGCAGGGAAGCCTTATCCTGATATTGCTTCTACCCACTGCTCCAGTCCGGGCTCAGGTCATAATTCCGGACATAATTCAGTTGGAGGGGATCTGTCAGCACAGATTTTTTGGCAACAGAACAGGTGTAGCCCTGAGTGTTCTCCAATACCTAGTCCCAGAATGACCAGTCCTGGCCCAAGCTCCAGAATGACCAGTCCCGGCCCTAGCTCCAGAATACAAAGTGGTGCAGTTACCCCTTTGCACCCACGAGCTGGAGGGACAACCATGGAGTCACCTACAAGACGAACTGATGATGGGAAGCAGAAAAGCCACCGATTACCACTTCCACCCATAACAACAACGAGGACCTGTCCTTTTTCTCCTGCCTATTCACCTGCAACAACTCCCACAATTCCTCGTAGTCCTGGTAGGGCCGAAAATCCACAAAGTCCTGGTTCACGCTGGAAGAAGGGGCGCCTGCTTGGGAGGGGCACATTTGGACATGTTTATCTTGGTTTTAACAGGTTGGTAGCTAGAGGCGATTTACGGTTATATCTTTTTCTTCCTATTGTATGTATAATACCGAAATACAACTTTCACCCTCCTCCACTGAATCCGACAAACACACACACACACTCTCTCACAAACAAATATTCCTTCACACCTTAGATGTGTAAAGCTAAGCCATGTACACATAATAGGTTGTATTTTTCACTTAATTACAGTTTTGCTAAGCTAACAAATACTAAGCAGTATCGTTAGTGTAAAACTACGATTTGTTATTATCAACTTATGATGTATTTTGAGTTATTTGTTTGTTGTACTGCACAAGTTCCGCTTGGAAATTTTGAATGCCTGATTTGATTTACTTTTGGTCTTTAGTGAAAGTGGTGAGATGTGTGCAATGAAGGAGGTAACTCTATTTGCAGATGATGCGAAGTCAAAGGAAAGTGCACAGCAGCTTGGGCAAGTAAGTTTACTTGTTTAGTTGGTAGATTGTTAGAAACGTCGATCAAGTCAAATGAGGTCCTTTTGACATTGAGGATGTTTAAAACTAAGAGAGTCATGTGTTACAGGAAATTGCTTTGCTAAGTCGACTACGGCATCCAAATATAGTGCAGTATTATGGATCTGAGACGGTATATTTCTTTTAATTCTGAATTATTTTTTACATTTATATATTGTTTATAGGTATTTCTGATATAATTTCTCATACCAAGAGCTCTAGAAAGTCATGATGCTTATCAACAATGCCTGTTTACACAATTTGATGGTTAAATGACTGTTATTCCTATTGTTGGTGTGTGATACTGTGTATGCTTGCACAGGTAGAAGATAAACTTTATATATACTTGGAGTATGTGTCTGGTGGATCCATCTATAAACTGCTTCAAGAGTATGGCCAGTTTGGTGAAGCAGCAATTCGTAGTTATACTCAACAGATCCTGTCAGGGCTTTCATACCTGCACATGAAAAACACTCTCCACAGGTTAGTTAAGTTATTGTCCAAATGTTTGATTTATCTTGAATATATAATCTTTTACCGACTTCTCTCAACCATATTTGGTCATTGAGGAGTGTCAACTTTAATTGTTTGGAATGTCATTTTAGCTAATGATGAGGTTATAATTTCAGGGATATCAAAGGAGCAAATATATTAGTAGATCCTAATGGTCGGGTAAAGTTGGCAGATTTTGGGATGGCCAAGCATGTATGATCATTCAATCTTGCGTGTTTTTATTTTAGATCATAATTACTTTTCAATAATTTCTTTTGATTTTCCTGATTTCGGTTAACATGAAACCTTGATTCTGATAGGTAGTCAATGAAGGGAGAGATCCAGTAAACCTGTGTCGTATGATTATAATATGTTTGCCAAGCAGTCAGTTCGTTAGGATGCCATTTTATACCTTTTATTATAGACTAAGGACACATAGCCAACCGCCACAAGCCTATTGAAAATTGTGTTAAACGAGGCACTTGATATCCTAAACGAAGTCGTATCATTCTTTTATATACACAATGAATCTGATAGTTGTACTTTATCTTTTGTGAAATGATTTGCAGATTACTGGGCAGTCTTGCCCCTTATCCTTCAAGGGGAGCCCGTATTGGATGGCACCAGAGGTATGCACAGCTCCTTTACTGCCCTCATGTATCATCATTATCTGTAATTCTATATGGATTTGTTGTAACAGTTTTACTCTAATATTTCAGGTTATCAAGAATTCCAGTGGTTGTAATCTTGCTGTTGATATATGGAGCCTTGGTTGCACTGTTCTTGAGATGGCCACGACAAAACCACCTTGGAGCCAATACGAAGGGGTTAGTGAACTTTGCATCCAAAAGGCAATGTTATGATATATTCAGACACTGTACTTTTTCTAGTAACAGCATTTGGCATGTTAGAAGTTCCTAATGTTTGACCCTCTTATTGTATTGTGTGCTGCAAAGGTTGCTGCTATGTTTAAGATAGGAAACAGCAAGGAACTTCCTGGAATTCCTGGACATCTTTCAGAGGAGGGGAAAGACTTTGTTAGGCTGTGTTTGCAACGTAACCCGCTTCATCGTCCTACAGCTACTCAGCTTTTGGAGCATCCGTTTGTTAAGAATGTTGCACCACTGGAAAGACCCATTATGAGTTTGGAGCATGGTGAAGGACCACCGGCAGTGACAAATGCAGTAAGATCTCAGGTAGACACGCCCACTTTAAAAAATAAAAAATCACATTTAAAAAATGCTCTAAGAAAGAAATAATTTTCACGGTATCAGGTTGAATATATGTGATTTAGGGCGTTTAATTTTCCATTTGATTTGTTTTCTATGCAAACTGAGTAAAGTTATCAGTATGTTGGTTGCATACCGACTTTGTTTTATCAAAAGTTCTAGTAGGTATATCTACCACGAGGGATGTTATATCATTGAAATGTTACAGTGTTATGTGATTGCTGTCCAAATATGTAACTACACAATTTTATTTGAACCTTAGTTTACCAATTGATATTAAAAGTAGCAGTATATATCGAACATGTAGTCGATACTTGCAATGCCTCACATCGTTTCATGTTAATGTTTACTGGTTATTACTTGTGTCAATAGATGCATGCTTTACTAACACTGGAAATGCATGCCCAAACTCTAGCAATGAGAACAAATGTTATTTTCAGTAGGGTGTATTTGTTTATGTTATATATCAGGTCTAATAATTTAATGTCATGGAGTTAATACTGGTGTTGAAAAAGCTTCATCGTTTGTATGCTCTGTCGTTAATTTTGATGCCTGTTCTTGTTTATATTCTTTTAGGCCTTTGGACATGGGAGAAATAATTTGCACTTTGACTCTGAAGGGATGACTACGCACCAGTCCAGAGGCTCAAGAGTTGTATCAGCATCAAGGTCTCTCTCTCTCTCTCCAATTATAATTTATTGTCTCTACATGGGACAGTAGTCATATCTAATCTAAGCATAAACAAGAACTCATTAAAGCAAGAAACAAAATCGAAGACCTCTAGAAGAAGACTACAGGATAAATCTTAAAGAAATACTCAAAACCTGAAATCGAGCATCACCTGCTAGCATAGGCAACATAATAGAAGAAACGGTCATGTTTTGGAATGTGGCCGGTGTTTGATATAGCTTCCAACTTAAGACCGTGCCAGAAAGAAAAGTGACTTCAGCAGTTCAACTCAAGAAGGGCAATCAGGACAATAGCATCATAGGTCTCAAGTGACTGTGAAGTATTTTTATTGATAAATGCCATCATGGGATTTAAGGACTGATTTTTCTACTACTCGTCTACTTGTCAATTTCATTTAAATATTAAGTTACTAACCTTTCCCCTTCTTCCTTATATCCAGAGATGTCCACACACCAAGAAATGTTTCTTGCCCAGTTTCACCCATCGGAAGCCCACTTCTCCATCCTAGATCACCACAACATGTTAGCGGAAGGAGGTCTCCCTCTCCCATATCTAGCCCCCGTATCACATCCGGTGCATCAACACCTCTCACTGGTGGTGGTGGTGCAATCCCTTTTCAACACTTGAAGCAACCAACAACCTACTTAAATGAAGGTACACAGATGATACATAGATCCCAGAATAGTAGTTTCTATACAGATGGCAGCATGCGATATCATGAGCCAAAGCCTGATCTATTTCAAGGTATTCCGCATTCTCAAGATTTCCGGGATATAGTGTCATCTGATAATATTGCACACAGAGACCAGTTTTGGAAGCCTGTTCCTGGGCAGCAAAGGGAATTCTGTGATGTGCAGTCGGTTTTGGCTGACCGTGTGTCTCAGCAGCTCTTAATGGAACATATGAAGCTGAATCCATCCATGGACCTAAATCTTCAGTAGCTGCACTATTGCTTGATCACCGCGGTTGTATATACCGTGATCCTTGTCAGAGCAGTGCTTATAATCCTTATATACATAGAATGGCTGTTGATGCTTTCAAGGTTGGCGCTGCAGCAGCGTTGTAATCTTAGTCGAAATTGGAGAAAATCATTCAGTAACTTTGGATCTTCGGATAGCTTGAATGACAGTAGAGTAGCATGATATGGAAGGCCTCAATGTATTGTCCTCACAGAGGGTTGAGGTTTTGCCTTTGTAGAGATTGATGTGGCCTTTGGAGTTCCAGGATTTGATAGTTCCTTGTAAAGAGAACATTTCCGCTCTTCTGAAGAGTGTATATTTGATCGCTGGAGACAAAAAAGTCAGAAGGCGAAGTTGGGACGGTAAAATTATTGTACAGAGGGTTGGGAAGGCGAGATGGTAGTTCAGAGTTAGCCGGAGTCTGGTAGGTTTAGTCTCTTGTATCAGTTTGTGGCAGCTTAGTCTGACTCTTAAGATGGTTGGCTTTACTGTTGTACCTAAATGATACTAGTATCAAATAGAAGAAAAATTCTAATTGCTCTTGTATCTTCTTGTCTTGATATCTTGTGATGATCTAGTCTAAAGTTCAAATTAGACATCTCTTACTGTAGTATTCCTGATCCTTGGATTTTACATTTTAGCTTGGAGTCTACAAGACTGCTGTGAAAGGCAAACTGTCGTCAAGTACATAATGTGAAGAGGAACCATCAAACACACCAAATCCTCTTATACGTAATGAGAGCTTGGTTTGGCAATGCATGGACATCTTTTTTTAGTATTTCCATCAGTGCATTGGTAACCGGTGAAGTGCTGCATAGAAGACTTCTTTTCTCTGAAGCTGTCATTACCTCTTCTCACTCAATGGCTGCTGTTAATGTCGAGCAAGGTACTGCGTTTGAACCTTTTCCATACCGATGCCAAATCCCTTAGAAGTTAAGGCATTCCCTTCGAAGTTCAGCCCCATTAACAATCCCAGTCCAAGTACCGGAACTTCGATAGTTTGATGAATGCGCATTTGGAGCTTCAGAGCTGCTCTCAGCTCTAAACTGAAACTGATTTTTATTTTTTATTTTTTAATTAAATTAAATTAAATTTTTTATGGGAACAAAGAAACATTCACTCGGGACTAACTGGTCATTGAAAATCTATGAGCACAAGTTCAAAGAGTACAAAAGTTATAAGCTCATTGCAATGAGGTCAGTTCAAAGAGGATCACAGACACAGTCAAGCACATAATTATGCATCTATTATCCACAAGCAAAATGTACAAAGAGTGTCTGTAAAATATTAAGTTTTTCAGCAGTAGGTTATGATTCCACCACAATCACAAACATAAATTTCATACAACAACAGAAAGACTAACTCATTCAAAATGTTCCATTACAATTGGTTTGAGAATTGAGATAAACTAGTTCTCATTGATCTATAGTTCTGAAAATTACAAATTACATATATACGAAACCTCAGTAACAAGAATCCTCGTAAATCACTAATCCAATTCTAACATCATATCCATCTCCATTGCCCCATCTTTCTTTCGAGGTCAATTGTATCCTTCAATCAACAAGAGAAACACAGGCATGTCATTCACTCCAGAGGCTGAACCGCACAATCTTGTGCTGATGACACTACACCAGCTTGCAAAAATCTTGCGCCAATGATCAGCAGCTCAGCACAGAGACACTGAAAACGATCGAAACAACGATAGACCAAATCAGATTAAAACAGATATCACATATATTGGAGCAACATTAACAAAACAGAGAGAAACACCAACTTTCAAAGCGGCTTGGAGGTTTTAACTGCAATCGGCCTCGTCGGCTCGAATGCAGAGAAGGTTTGGAGCAAAAGTCCTATTCCGTTCTCCTCCATGCATCCTTACTGAGAAGACCCTGACAGAGACATAATCAATCACACACAGAATAGGTACAGAGTATAGTTTGATCAAAGTAGATAACTCACAGACAAAGAGTGTACCCCTCTGCTAAATCATAGATCCGATGAGTGGTTAAGAGCCACAGGGAGACTTATAGTCTTCTTCTTCCTCATCCTCATGGTCTTCAGATGACTCAAAACACCCCTTCACCATTTATATCCCTAAAGCTATACATGATTACATAATTGGAATGAGGGTTTTGAGTCATCTGAAGACCATGAGGATACAACAATAATGGTAATGTTCATAGTGCTCCGCCACAATGCATAAGGTATAATACTATCCTAATAAATATATGCGCCTAAATGAAAAACTGAGGCCTACAATAGTTGGCGGAGATGAGTAAAGATGGCAGTACATAAGCTGTCACTCACAGCTCGAGTCCTAAGCAGCTCTTCACTTGTTGAATCCACAGAGTGTTGGTTGAGATTTTGTTTCTCAACTAGCTGATCCAAGGACGCTTCAAAACCAGAATACCTCTTTTCACCAATGGCGATCTCAGCCCGGAGTGAAGTAGCTTGCGCCTCAAGCTTCTTGATATGCTCTTCCAGAGCTAGCAGCTCCACCTTCTGCTCCTGGACCTTCTGGATGTTTTCTTCAGCTAAGGAACCTTCAGAGAGGAGGATGTGCCTCCTTTCATCCAACTCGAGACCCTGAGCTACAAGACCAGCCAATTTTTGGCGTAATGATTCCTCCTTGTCCAGAACCAGTGGTAACTTTGATAGCTCTTGAACAACGAGATCAGCAATCCATTTGGTAGTAGACAGTTGGAGAGTGGGCAGTACTGCCAGGAGCTGTTGTATGGTTTGGGGGTCTCTCAACTCAGCAGAAGAAATAAGAGCTTTGAGCTTGGTCTTCTCCTTCTCAGATTGGCCGATATTGCTAGCAGCCTTCTTCGCAGACAGATCTTGAAGTTTCTCTCCCAAGGAACGTTTTGCTCGTGATGACTTTGGAGAACTTGAAGAGGGCAGTGCAGGAGTGATAATAGTTGGAGTTATTCTAGCAACAGCTGAAGGTTCAAAGGGATCACTTTGTACCTCAAGATTCTGCTCTGGTGCATTGGAAGTCTGATGAGCATCAGGCCAAGCTGCTTCAGCTACAGGCTCTATGTTCAGGCCTGAGAATGCTTGTTCCCTTTCTTCAGTAGGAGGAACTTCGACGACAGGAGGAGGCTCAATGACTGGGAACACAGGAGTTCTGACTTCGCCTACTGGTAAGATGGCCAGATTTTCTCCCACTGGTGCTATGACCCCCTGATCAGTTGCAGTGATTTCAAGGGGCTGAACATGTTCCTGAGAGGGCAAATAATGTTAGACATTATAAGAACATTCAATTTCAAGTAGAAGCAATGCCAGCTAACTATTACTTTACAAAATGGAAGGAAGTGTATTACGTGGCCCTGACGTACAAATATTACTTCCATAGTTCTATGTCTCAAATGTGGTAAAAATATCAAATAGACACATAATTCAAATATAAAAAAAGGAAACTAAAAAGGTTTATAGTTCTACTTACCTAATACGACTGTACTATGACTATCTATACGTATACATACTTATCATATCGTCAATTTATTATGTGTAATGGAAACCTAAGAGATCGAATGGATTGAGATTAGAAAAGATGTTTGGTGAATAAAATGTTACCGATTCATCAAAATTAGTATCAATTAACATCGCCAATGTATAGTGAAATTAAGCTATATATATTTATCATACTTGGGCTGCAATTATACACACATATATGGAACTGATATGAAGTGTACGTGTGTAGCATATTGATTGTCTCCATATAATGGAAACCTAAGAATAGAAAAGTAGTTTGGTGAATGAAAAGTTACCGATCCATCATAATTTTCATCTTCCTTTTCGTCTGTGATATGTGTAGTTTCATCACTTTGATCACCATCAACACCAGCATCTATGTCAACATTCTCCTTTGTTACTTGTACCGTCTATAAAGACATTTGAAATGCATTAGGGAAAAAGAGAAAAGAATTATGAAATCAGCCAGACCAGGAAAAATTTGAAATTAGGATGCTATATCTAACATATGGACTCTAGATAGAACTAATATGGACGGTGTAGCATCTTGATTGTCTCTCTATAGTGGACATACTGATCAAGGTATTGGCAACAAGAAACAAAAGATGTCTAGTCAATAACTGTCATGAACAAAAATTTACCTTTTCACCATCATCAAGATCAACGCCTGTTTCACCATCATCAGCATCAACGTATGTTTCACCATCATCAGCATCAACATCTGTGTCAACATCTTCGTTGGTTACATGTAGCGTTTCATCGTTACCAAAGATTTTTAGTTTGAGGCGTTTGCTTATCAATAACTGGTCCAAAGATGGGAATTTGACAATGCAATCTCTAGAGCAAAAGCCTCGCAATTTTGGTAGGTTAGAGAGTTCCAGATACTCCAACCGACTGAAAACAATCTCATTTCCTAAATTATCATCGTCTTCTCTGCTTCCCACTATTTCTACCAGTCTTACACAGTTCTTAACTAATAGGACTATGAGTTGCTTGAGACTTTTAGCTGTGGAGTAAGTTATCAAGTATTCCAACCCCGAACAGGCATCTACTTGCAAGGTTGTTAGATTCTTGAAGGATATTGCTGATGATCTTAGATTTCGTAAGCTGTCACAATAATATATCCCTAGACATTGCAGGTTTGGAAAATTTTGACCTGCCATTTGGGAGTTATCTTCCCCTAGATGCATCAGGCGGGACATGCGACAAAGCCATAATTGACTTAAATGAGAGAGGGCCCCAACTGCATGAATATCCCCACTTCTGCTTTTCCGATGGGAAGATATTTCACTAGAAGTAGCAGCACTCGTTTCACCATATTTTTCGAGACCAGGGAATTTCTCAAGTATAGAAGCCGACTCATTGTTACTCTTTTCGACCTGGAAATATTCTAGTTTGCTGAAGTAATTTACTGGAAAGGGGCCATCCCAAATCTCCACGCCGGAAATGGTCACTTTTTTCAAGTTTGGGAATGAATCCTGTAGTTTTATTGTTAGTGAATGTCAAACAACAGGAAGAGTATATTATGAACATGGATCTGAAATTGATAAAAAGGCACAAACTCGTTGAATATATAACTCAAGTTCTACATATCAGCAAACAAACTTTTCTATAAAAACAAAAAAATCAACAATCTCACATGTACTGCATTGTCGAAGTATATCAGAAATGAAATAAAGTGAGTCAATGAGATCTTTCCAGTTGCTTGTTTGATTAAAAATTGTTTCATAATCATCACAACTGTATATGTTCAGAAAAACAAAAAAACATCACAATTGTACAATTGAATTTCAGAGTTAGTCGTTTGATTTTTCTGATTCATTTATCTCAAAACGGTTCCTAAACTAAAAGAGAAACTACGCGCAAGAGAAATAATTAAGATAATTAAAACCCGGATGGGTGGGGAGGCATACCATCATACAATAAAACTACCTATCCTTACTACAAGTAAAGCTTGAAAATTTATTTTAGCAACTTTGGTTACCAACCTATTGGTGTACCAAATCTTTGAAGCCAAAAAGGAAATATGAAGATGAGTTTACCTTGTCAATAATAAAGAGAGCTTGGTTGGTTGGAGTAAGATACATCGATTCATAGTTTCTCTGAAGTCTTGAACGTTCTTGGGCCAAAAATGCTATTTTAGAGCAATCATATAACGACAAAGCTTCAAGTGACGGCCAACACGAAGCATGCATTCCGGGATAGAAACAGTTAAGATTGGGCAAATCCTCAAATCTGACAGAGTTTAGTTTTGAGAGGACAAACTGATCATATGTCGTTTGTACTCCATCTTCAAAGATTTCCTCCACTCCGCAGTCGGCCACACATAAATGCATTAGCTGCTGAAGATTTCTCACCATTGAGGATGGAAATACACTTTTCAAACTCTGACACCTATAAATCTTTACAGTCTCTATATTTTTGAAACTCTCTGGAGAAATTTGGTTGTGCCATACTGTCATTAACTTGGTCAACCCATTGATCAACAATCTCTTCAAGCTTGGAAATACTACCTGTACAAGTGTCGATCATCTTATTAATGGACATGTTTATAAATTTTTCTTTTTGTACGTACATGTAAGATACATGATTTCGCATTAGATATAAATGATGAAAGAAACTTATAGATAATACAAACAATTCGATTACCTTTGCATCAAACAAAGCATTCTGAATGTTTTCTCTCGAGTCCCTTTCTTCAACTTCATCGTAGTTCTCTGGTTGTTGCAAAATCTCCAAAGATGGATATCCAGTACAACTTCTTGAGCAAAACCTTGTGAGGATTGGAAGATCTATTAGCTCCAGACGTTGAAGCTTAGAAAACATGTCCTTCATATGCCTTTCATCAGATTCGTTTATTGATACTATCTCTTCCATCATCGGACATCCGGATATCTGAAGATGTGTGAGTTGTACAAGACTTCTAGCCATGGAAGATGATAATAAGAATCTCGAACTCGAACCATCAAGGCCACTCACCACTAACCTTTTTAAGTTGGGAAAAACGCCCTATAGCACAAATCAGTTCTAATTATTAACTAATTTAGTTATAATTTCAAATATAGACCAATAAATATATTGCCTATAATGGTGAGTTGATATTGTATTTAGTAGTTAATTTAATAGTCTATAAAAAAATGTTGGGACAGATGTGCTCGAAAGAGTACCTATCGTACCATGTTAAGTTGCACCAATTTGAATTTGTAAAAACATTTCAAAACGTGTCTTTTGACTTTTACTTTTATTGATCAAATAAAACACTCATATGTAACAATTTGTCTATTATGAGTAAGACTTGCAACATCTCATTTACAAAATAAAAACTTATGTCACTAAATTAAATGGTACTGGATTAGATGTCTTTTGATGAACCAAACATAAACTTTTGATACTCAAAGAATGAAAACGGAGTGCGGAAGAATAATAGTCTTTTTGTCCAAGATTCAAATATTTTAGTGTAACAATAAACAACAATGAGTTTGCAAAAAGAAAGAAATCAGCTATTGCCTATGAAGCTGATGATCATGATGAGATCTGGCATGATCGAGCTCCCGAATGTATTATAGACCTCCTCCTTTCGGAGTGTAACCAGCATTAGAGCTTCAGTATTAATATACTTTTGAATCCAAAAAAAACAAAAAAAAAATGACAGAATAAATCTTCATAAGATGTCTACACTATATTCAAAAAATGATAATGTTTTAATACTAATGAAAGATAAAATCTATTGGACCGGACAGAAAAAAGAAAAAGTACAGATAAACACGTCAAACTGAAACTAAAGAGCGTACCTTCCCATTAATGATATGTCTAAACTCAGCATTATGGACATGGAGATGTTTCAATTGCTGAAATTCTTCACCGTCTAATTGATAAGCTGTATTATTACCAGCATCCATTCCATTCAAGTGTAACTCGTCAGTTCTCTTCAGCAACATGTTTAGACCAGATTGGTACAGTTCATTGGTGGTAGTGAGCTTGATTTTCAGTGTGTTGAGGTTTGCATCCGCATCATCCCAGTTCCATGCAGCACCAATATATATTCGGTATCGTTCCAATGCATTGGAGAACAAATTTGATGGAAGAATGTTAGCATCCAAGACATGTACATGCAAAGCACTTAGATTAGACAAGTGCTTGAGCTCTGAGAGGTTTGCATTACTTCTCTCACTATTGGTCACTCCTTCAGCCTCCCATCGGTTGAAACTTCTCCCCATCCACAGTTCTTCTAGTCTTTTCAAATTTGATATAACACCAGGTGCAATTATTTCCAACTGAGTACAACCAGTCAAATCCAATGATCGTAGATGAGTCAATTGCCCTACTTCTTTGGGCAACTCTTTAAACATCGATTTTAGAAAGCTAAGTACTTCTAAGTTTCGTAGTTGACCAATTAGAGCAATGTCTCCCAAGGTACAGCGATCTAAACACAATGTCTTCAGATTTATTAGGAACTGAACAGATGGAGGAAGTAATGGGATACTCAGAGAACTTAAATCCAACACATTGAGTTTTTCAGTTTCTTTAAAAAGGTCGCACGGGATTTCTAGGGAGTAACCCTCAACTTCACTGTCAAGGAGAAAAAGCTTCAGTTCTTTGCATTGCAAAACTTCAGGAAGCTTGGGGATATTGGACGTTCTGAGAGAGATCATAGTGCACTTATCACAGAAATCCTTATTATCGGGCCATTCTTTAAACTCATCTCCATCAAATACTTTCAACAAATGCTGGTCCCTAGATGAGATACGTTTAGCAACATCATGGATGAGGTCATGCATCTTGACACACTGACTATTTTCATGGTCAAGCAATAGACAAGAATCCTTTAGTTGATCAAGCAATGAATTTACTGCATCCCAAGCTTCTCCCAGTGTATTGAGGTTCTTAAACAAACCCAAGCCAATGCCATATTTCAACAAGTACTGTATATGAATAGTTTTCGAAGAATCAGCATAAAGTCCACAAAGCAAGAACAATTGCTTGAGCTCTTCATCATTTAATTGACTATAACTCCACTCTAGAGCCAAGTATGTCTTTTCTGTGGATTCTTTTTTGTCTAACCTTTTCAATTGTCTCAACGCATCATTCCATCCATGTAAGGTAGTTCTATTTTTCAAGGCACTTGCAACACTGACAACTAAGACCGGCAAACCTCCACATTTTTTGGCTACTTTGGTTGCTACAGCTTTTATGGAAGGATCTTTAACAACATCACCTGCCTTCTTCTTGAACAGACTCCAAGATTCTTCTTCCCCTAAAAGATCAAGTGCAAACTCTTTTTGTGTGTGCATCTTACCGGATAATACTTCACGAGTTCTTGATGTCAACAATACTTTACAAGTCGTCACACCAGAAAGTCCCACAGCCTCCAAATCAATTCCATCCCACACATCATCGAGAATTACCAGAGTCTTTTGGTCTTTTATCCTGCTAGATAGAAGACGTGCTCTTCCAGCAACAGTCTTATTTTCAGGAAGGTCAAGACCTAACTTCTCAGCAATTTCTTGTTGAATTCTTTGGATGCTTGGATTTTGTTTTACGTCCAGTATCATAGCCACATCGTCAAATAATGTCTTGTCTCCTGTAGCTTGACGAGAAACTTCTTTGACAAGTGTGGTCTTTCCCACACCACCAAACCCGTATACTCCAATCATGTTGATATCAGGACTGTTTCTCAATTCATCCATTATCTTGTTCACCACTACAGTTCTTGAGCTGAAGGCCTCGTAATCTTTGGAGGGCACATCTTGTGGGATGATAGCATGGGCATAAGTGCTAAAGTCTTTCTTTCCATAGAGCTCAGCAACGTCAGATACCAATTTTGTTGATTTTCGACTTAGCTGATGACGAACCACTAGATTAGGAAATAATCCACAAAGACACTTCATCTTTTCTTTCTGTTCTTCATTCAAGATCTTATTTGCTTCTTCTGTGATCTTTTTGACATCTGTCAGCCATTTGTTGACAGGGACTTCCACTTCTCTTATGTTTCTCTTTTCTTCACCAACCCTCTGTTCCACACTCTGACTCGCAGCAACCAAGTCATTCAGTTGATCCTCTAGGCTTTTGACGTTCCGATTGTAGTAGATCAGATAACCAACTTGACGTCCAACTGGTAGAACCGTATAGTCCACAAGTTTTCCAATAAGTCCGGTACCAATATCAATAAGAAACGCCATGATTGTTACTGAAAAAAAAAAGAAATAAAGTTTATACTTTATAGGAAAGATAAAATTAAAGGCCTTAGACCACATTTAAACAAAACAAAAAAGACGTCAATTTCATTTGCTTATTGGACCTTGTAACGTCCTGGAATTTCAATTTTCTAATTTTAAAAAAGTATATATTTTTTGAATTATTTTTATTTTAATTTCTATTATTCTTTTAATTCTTAGTAGTTTTTAAAAATTATTTTAATTTTTTGTTTGTCAAATTTTGTGTTTTGAGCCTATAGGATTAAACTAGACGTCGTTACGAGTTCGTAGGATTTTACGGAAGCGTTTTCGGACATCAGAGCTATTTTTAATAATTTTTGGATGTTGGTATTATCCAAATTTTTTATTAAAAGTAGAAATTATGGCGGTTTAATCTGGGCCGTTGCTTGAAAAGTATATATAGATGTGGATCAGTTGACAGCGCCAGATCAAAAACCCAGACCGACGTCGTCGTTTTGCAGCGGTGGAGCTCGTTCGCTCCGTCCGACATCCGGCCGCCTCCCGGCACAAGGCTGGTGTCCACGGCTTCATCTTGTCGACCCCGACCTCACTATGTTCTTCGTTTTCGAAGAGGAGCTCCGGCGAGAGAGAAAAGGAGAGAACGATTTCTGGGTTCGCCGGCCAACATCCGATTCCGGCGACGGCGAGGAGAAAGAATGGTAGCGGCAGCTTCCTCTCGTCCTCGTGGTCATGTACATGTCCTTGATTTTCAGAAAAGAAGTCTGGAGTGAGAGATTCGAAGTGGAGAAGGAGAGGCTGGGTTTCCGGTCGAGTTTCCGATTCCGGCCAAGTCGTGGTCTCTCGCCGGTGTGGATAGCTTCGTCTCCTTATCCTCGACGTCCCTGTGTCTTCAGCTTGTCGAGACGAGGTCAGGTGAGGGAGAATCGAAGAGGAGGAGTTTCTAGGGTTTTGGCCGTGTTCTTGGTGTTTTCCGGCGACCTCCGAGATCGACTCAGGTATCAAAGTTGGTATATTCTTCGAGCTCTACCTGTTTATATAATTGAAATCGAGTTTTGTTGAGTTTTGGAGAAATTGGAATTTAGGCAGAGGGTTGACCGCCGTGAGTGCCACTGCGCACGGCGGGTCTGCGGCGGCTTTGGCAGTGTTTTGGTGTTTGTTTGGTAATTCCAGTTCTTATGGATGCTTGAATTTGGGATTGTCGGAGAGTTGAAGAAATTGGTTGAGCGAAATGGTGTTGGCAGTGGTGGTAGTGATGGTTGGGTGTTTCTGAGTTTAGTTTCTGTTTTGAATGAGGGAAGTTAGCTGTGCGTAGCAGCTTTAAGGACTTGCTGGAGTTGAAGGTTGATTTGGATGAATTGAGACTATGGGAGTTTGATTTCAGAATCTGTGGAAGTAAGAGAGAGATCTTAAATTGGATTATTGGAGTTTGAGGTATTGTTCATGATAATGGTTTGGCTGAGTGGCATTTTGAAGAATAGAAGTTGTGAAATGTGAAGGAAAGATGTGAAATGGTGCGACCGTGCGAAGGAGAAAAGGAAAGGGTGATCACGATTTAAAGAGATAATGGGAGTTTTGGGTGTAGAGAGTAATTTCGGATTTTGAGAACAATAGTTGTTTTGGATTGTCTTGGTGTACATACTTGTTGTTAGTTGATTTGCGATATGAACTAGGAACATTCAAATGGAGAAAGTGAGTAAGTGCATGAGTTGGACAATTTGAGAAGAGGTATGTACAAATCGGTAGAAGAGGATTTGGGTGTCCTTAGTAGTTTTAAGGACATGGTCGTATCAATTTGAAGTAACCTGTCAACATTCTTGGAATGAGGATTCGGTATAAGGATTGGAGGCACGTTGTAGTTCCAGAAGCAGAAAGATAAAGATTTCAGAAAGCGTGTCACAGTGTTACTAATTTTAGCCGGAGTCAGAGCTAGCGTTTGGATTCCAGATAGGGTCTCTCGGGGAACCTTTCTTAAATTTGATAATTAGAGTAATAATTGAAATCGTTGATTTGTTTGCCATTGATTGATTAACTTTTGGATGTTACTATTTTTTGATAAAGCATGTGATATCGTTGACTTATGTTATTGATGTTATCGATTTTCTTAAAAGCATGTGTTCGATATTTGATTGCATACATTATGCATTGTGAGGAATTGTGAGATTAGTGAGATTAGTGATTATGGAGAAAAATGAGATTGATAGAATAGATACATTTTGTGTAGTTAAGTTTCCTCATGGGTTGTCCTCGGGATCTATGATTAGTCCACACGTGCACAAATGCAGGGAAAGTATGCCATTTTTTATGGCGGACATCGATAAAACGATTTTATCGGGTTGCGGATCAAGAGACCATGAGTATAACAAGATGACTAACAAAAGAGGTACAAGTGGTGAGATATTACTAATTGTTAGATCATATATTCGAGACATTTGAGTCACCCCCAGTTGGTAAAATACACGGTATGAGACGTGTAGGCTCACCTATCTTTGATGTATCAACTAATTGCCAGTAATTGAGGAAGGCATTCATGAGCATACATGCATCAATCATTGTTGTTAGTTACGTAAAGTATTGTTTGATATTTGTTAATTTGTATGTGTGACATAGTTAAGTATAACCTAAAAAGGTTAGGCCCTACTGAGCGTAAGCTCACCCCTATAGATTTCTTGTTCAGGTTTGTATGAGGACACTTATTTTTAGAAGACTAACGGTAATGTTAGTTGACGTGTACAAGAGTAGAAAAGAGTTCTAAAAGATTAGAAGTCAGATAGATCGCAAGGGCTCATCTTTTTGTTTTTGTAATTTGGTTTTGTTATCTGTAAACGTTTTATTTTCTTTATTTTTACAATTTCTGGAAAAATATTTGAAATTGTTTTATTTTCTTTTACTTTTCCTGCTGACGCCTCAGGTTCAGCGTCAGGTGCTTGGAAACCACCGACACCGGGTTCGGGGTGTGACAGACCGACACCAAGAACATATCTTGGATGAGGCGGAAAAAATACCGCGGCTTGCCTCTTGCTTTTTCTCTTTCTCTAGGGCGGTTAGGGTTAGGGTTTTGGTGAGAGATAACAAGCTATGCGGCGTGATCTCGGTATGGCAGCGGCTAGGGTTCTCGGTGGCGGTGCGGCAATGGCGTCCATGATCGCTCGCTTGATCTCAAAGCTCTCTCTTCGTCAAGAGGACGAACCTGTGGATCTAGGAAACCTAAAAAGTCTGGGAAAGGGTTTCGTCGCTCAAAGGTTTTATCTGGTGGGTAAACTGAACTCTGCCCGTGCTGTGCAATTCGATTCCTTTCGAAGCGTCATCCGAGCGATGTGGAGACTATCTGTGCTAGTGGAGGTGCAACAGCGTGGGGATCGTTTATTGTTCACGTTCAACAATCAACATGATCTTGATTGGGTGAAGAAAGGCCGTCCCTGGAGTTAGCAGAGGGCCATGATCTTGTTGAATGATTACGACGGCTTCTCTGATATCATGGCAGTGCCACTCGACTTCTTTTGGATTTGGGTGGAGGTATGTGACTTATCGGCGACACTCACCACAAAGGCCACACTCTGGCTGGTAGGGGAGACCATCGGACCTGTCCTTAATGTCGACCAGGCGGGACTGAGGAAGGGATCTACTCACGTGCGCGTCACCCTTCCTCTAAACAGCTTGGTGAGGATGGATAGGAGACTGCGCGTGTCATCGGAGGATGTGATTATGGTGTAGTACAGGTATGAAAGGCTTGTTGGTCTGTGCAGGCATTGCATGATGTTGAACCATGGTGGTTTGCCGTGCCCTAACGCCCAAGAAGCTGAAGAAGGGACCGAAGTTCCAATTGGACCAGTTGCAGCACCGACGGCTCCTCCCATGGTTTTTAGGTCAAACACTCAGGTTGCCCTAGTGGTGCCGAATCTGTCGACATTGTTTAGAGAGAAGAGGTCGGTTCAGATAAGGGAAGTGGCTCTGTTCCCCTCCCCGGTTAAGGTAACGGGCATCATCCGAGATTGAGAGGAAGAGGAAGCTGAGAGCAGGAAGAGATTGAAGAACTCGCTGGCTATGGTGCCACTGGACCTAAACCTAGAAGATCTTGGTTTCTCCATGGCTGTGAGTGGGGAGCTAGGGATAAAGAAGACGGGGAAATCCCCGAAGAAGAGAGGCATGCAAAGAGGAAGCAAGAACAAGAAGCAGTTATTTACTGGTGAGTCGTCGAGCTCCATGGCAAACTCTGTCATACATGAGCCTCTTTCTAATGAAGAAACCCGTGGCGAGTAGTCCCGAGCCCTTGCTGAGACAGGTCCCTACTTCACTTAACTATAGAGCATACCCCCTTTTGTGTCTGGAAAGGTACACCAAAATGGTCTTAAGCCTCGATGCATGAAGCTGGGGTACTATGGTTGAGTGAGGTAGGTTACATGCTTTCTAGGTTTTAATAAGTTCATTTGAACATTAGTCTTCTGAGTAGTTTTTTTAGTAGTTTTCTTTTGTGTCTGGAAAGGTACACCGAAATGGTCTTAGGCCTCGATGCATGAAGCTGGGGTACTATGGTTGAGTGAGGTAGGTTACATGCTTTCTAGGTTTTAATAAGTTCATTTGAACATTAGTCTTCTGAGTAGTTTTTTTAGTAGTTTTCTTTTGGAATTGCAAACATTTATATGTGCATCGCATTGTAATATGGAGTTTGTTCTCATACACTCTTCTAGCTTGACCTAGTACGGTCGTATGATTTGACATCAAAGAAGCTTGACTTCATTTTCCCTAAAAAAAAAACAAAAAACAAAACAAAAAAGACTGAAAATCCACAACTTGCCACACTATCTCCCGATATGAATGAGAAACACCGGCTGAGGACCTAGTACACTCCAGACCCCTAAGGAGTCGACAAAGGCCCTCCGACAACTGAGGACCTAGTACACTTTAGAATTTGGATAATTTCCTTTATTTCTTTTCACAAAGAAATTCAAAATTCCTAATTTAATTAGAATGTTAAACGAGATAGATCATGTTAAGAAACTATGACTGCTCATTTCATTAAACACCATCTTATTTTTATCCAAACAAACCGTTGTGGCATGTATTCTTCATCAATTCATCTTATTATCATTTTCATGTTTTAGGATTTGAAGGAACCATAGTACATAGATCTGTAAGGATTTCCCCATAGCTAACCCAAGTAATCGATACAGATATTTACAAAATGTTAATATATATATAAAAATAGGGTTAAATACAAGTTTCTTTACTGAGTTGGGATTCGGGTCAAAACCGACTGAGTCAAGATCCAAGTAAGTATAAACTTGGCTTGGGTGGTTTCTGATTTGGTTTGCGTCAAAGTTTGTTAAGAGAGGCCCTTGAGTTGTGGTACAAGTACTATATATGGTGAAAAGCCTATTTTCTTACAAAGGATGTGTACAAATGGTTATCATCACCAGTTACACTATTAGAAGATTTCCCTTTAATGAACAATCATCTTGTCGATAACATAAGTGAAAGATTGTTCCCTTTCCGCCGTACGATATACGAGGGATATGCTTGGCAGATCATATTGCTGTTTACTTTATTGAAAAGATTTACATCAAGTAATATGCTTGACCAAACATACGAGGAATATGCTCCCGTCATATCATTAGTAATTGTTTATATTGCCCAATTTACATAGAGTACAGTGCATCTTTAGATGCAATGTTGTATTCAGTCATTGCTCTACTAAGTTTTATTTCCAATATTTTATTGCCTAATATTTTCATTTTATATCTATCTTTTGTACTCTTTTTATTATTAATATGGAGTTGATATTTTCCCTAAAAAAAAATTTGAGAGGTTTTTCTTTTTGTTTTGTTTCTTTTAGTAATATATGGGTCATTTGAATATATTTTACGTGTATATATATGTATAAATGTTTTCTTTTCTTATGAGCCACGGTGATTAACTTTCATCGAGATTGTAAGTTTAGATGAGTCATTTGGCATGGTGGTTATCTTTTGGACTCATCCATATGCATAATCTCAAAGCATCGTTTTTTTTTTCAGGTTAAAATAGTATTTGGTAGAGTGCTAATATTTCCCTGTTATTTTGATATCACAAATTGCATATAATTAGATTTCCCTGTTATTTTGATATCATTGTAAATATATAATAGAAGATATCCTTCGCTTCAATATCTTAAAAATGATTATATGATTAATAAAGTAGTCCAAGCCTTCAAGGTAAATACCTTAAAAGCAGAGTCAACTGGAAGGATTTTTTTTTTTTTTGGGAGAATAAACTGGAAGGAAATTGGATCCCCATGACCCTAATAACAAAATAGCGAATGAAATTGAAGATTGGGATAAATGATGTACCTTGTCTCTTTGGTATATATATATGACTCATGAATTTTGTAGCGGATGAAATTACGAATTTACTCCATCCTTCTCCCAGTGGAACTGATTGGTGGAATGATATATCCCTTTCTTGTGTTGTTTGGTGGAATTATCTATCTCTTTTTGTGCCTCTAGTGTTCCTTTAGATCAGTTGATAGGAGGTTGTAGGTTCTTGTGATTTTGTGATGTCTAGGGATGGCAATGGGTAGGGTAGGGTACGAGGATCAAAATACCGTACCCATACATTTTTACATTTTTCATCCCCGTACCCGTTCCTGTACCCGTAATTAGATAATGGAGATTCCCCGTACCCGTACTCTTTGAGGATTACGTTTCCATACCCGTACCCGTACCCGTTAACAATTATGTATTAAATTAATTTTTTTTTAAATACGAAATACAATTATATAAAAGTATGAAATTAAAATCAAATACCAAAATAAATAAGTTTCATGCTTCAATCCAATAAAAATAAATACAAGCTTGGTTAAAACATAACAATACCGGTAAATTTCATTAAGAGAATAAAAATATATAATAAAAAGAAAGGTCCATTAAATGTTTATTAAGAGAATTACAAATTTTTTTACATAAATATTTATTTATAAATTATATATAAATATATATAATAATAAATTATATAATTATATTTTCATCCTTAATGGGTGGGGATGAGGACGAATATCAAAATACTATACCCGCCCTGTACCCGATTTAAGAATCTGAATACTAAGGATCCCCATCCCCGTTACCCGTTTATACCCGTATATCTTCCCCGTTAGGGTCGAATACCCGTGGGTACCCTACCCGCTGGGATTATTGCCATCCCTAGTAATGTCACTCTTTTTTGCTGTATTAAGAAATAAAATAAACAAATATAATACAAATAAAATAGCAGATGTACTTGAAGACTGGAATATTAGGAAATACCTTGTCTGTTTGGCTTATATATCACTAGCTTGTGATCAACAGCTCCAGTTTCTCTTCAAATTCGAATGTTTAATATGAAAGTGCAACTAAAATCCTTCTTGAAATTAATAAAATGAGGAATTAAGTCTGGTTGCAAACTAGTTGTTGTCCTCGCCTTTGATACTCCAAAGAAAGACAGCACAATACCAAACTAATAAAGAGAAAATAAAAGCAAAATGAACAATCAAATCAAGCGACAACAAAGCATAAATCTGAAAACCCAACGCTTATTGAGAAGTACAATAAGAATTAAAGCAACAAAGAACTACCTGCTATTGACCGGAATCAGTAGGAGAAACAAAAACAAACAGACTTTTAGGAAGAAGTTTTTCTGGAGGCTTAGATCACAGAACAAAGACTTTCATGAAAGACAGAGCAAAGTGTGAGACAGTATTGCAATACAAACTCTTTTTTATAAAGAACAAGAAAAGATGAGTTCTCAACTCCTGAATAATATGGACCAGTCATGTACAGGAGATCCGATCCCAATAGTTGACGTCTTTTTTTATACATTATAAATGGTTACTTCTTTAATAACATATCTGAGGTCTGTCTTCAATATATTATGACCAATTGCTAGTTGCCATGTTATAAGATGCGTTCCTCGACTTACTAGCTGGACAATTCAACAACCAACTCTTGTAAGTTGCAAACTCGTCCGACCTTTAGCTAGATTGCTAGAAAGAAAGCCAGTGCACTGCATTTTGTATCTAACAACTTATTATTTCAGTTCTGTTGAGATATATATCCCACATCGGGAAAAATGGGACATTGCATGTGGTTTATAAAGGTTTGAGTCACTCCTTAGTTTTGGATGTGAACCTCATACTACTTTATCAAGTTCATGTGGATTTGTTTCTGAAAAAATTAGATACTCAGCTTTTGAATGAGACTATATATTGCAATATAAATCTCGTCAGCACTTCAGGATTAAAAAAGTGAGTGTTCAGCATCGAAATCACATGCTTTGAAAATTTCCACGTTCACATAGGTAAGACATTTTGGCTGTTTTAGTAGACATCAACTTCTTAATATGTTTTTTCTTTCTTTTCACATGATGAGTTGATTATATGGACCAGTCATATATGGGGATCCCAATATGAACTAATACTTACAGTTGAAGTCTTCTTTTGCAGATTATCAGGTACATACAAAACTTAAATTTATTTCATATGCTTACCAACTGGAATTTGCTGTTTGCTATATATCAGCTCTTATACATGTATGTACTGTTGTGTTTGTTCTTGTATTTTTATTTTTTGGTTTAAACCTCGATGAAACGAGGGAAATTTATTAAGAAGAAAAAAGATGAATACACCATAGTAGGAGGGACCTAACTCCACTCCTAACAAAAACAAAAAACAAACATATAACTCACAACAAAACAACAAAAGTTAACAGAAACGAAAGGTGAGAAGCCCCAACCCATCGTTATTACAAAGAGAAATAACAAAATTTGGGGGCAAGTCCCACCACGTCAAGTCTGAAGACTTTGTCCCTTCATTTACCAATGCATCTGTAACTCTGTTACCTTCTCGAAATATGTGAGAAGAGTGAAAGTTCATCTGAGAAATTCAGTACAAGCAATTGCTCCACTCTACACTTAGTTGTCAAGGCACTAATAAAGTGGGAGAGCGAAGGATATGCTTATATGTGTTTGTTCTTGTATGCTTATATGTGTTTATGTCTGAAGTGTTTTGATTCTGTGGTTTTAGACAACACACCGATAATAAATACTGATAAAATTACATCACAATTGAAAATATATCACAACTGGTTTGTGAGTCGAACTCTTTACATTTGCAAAACAAACACCAAATATAGTACTGGACACCTTGAGATTTATTTGTATACAAATGTGGTACTCATGCTTTCAACAACTAGAACTCCATCGTTGCTCATCTATGGAAATGCTCGAGTCTAGCCGCAAGAAAAATATGGAGAAGCAATGGCTTTAAGAGGGTGTTTTCTGTGTGTGGTAGCACCGGTGGATTCAGTCATGTCTATGTCGATTGGTTTTGCTCCATTAGGCAGTGCCCAATCAAACTTGTGTACCAAACTTGCTAAAACAATCTCAGTAGCTGAAATTGCAAAATGAGTTCCTGGGCAACCCCTCCTACCAACACCAAATGGAATGAATTGGAAGTCGTTTCCTTTATACTCCATTGGACTATTCAAGAATCTTTCTGGCTCGAACTCCTCTACTTTGTTGTATGACATGGGATCTCTTCCAATTTGCCACATATTCAATATAACCCTCGTGTTAGCTTTAATGTTGTAACCTTTTATTGTCACGTCTTCAGTTGACAGCCTAAATATTACAGAAAATGGAGGATGCAAGCGCAAAGTCTCCTTGATCACAGCTCTCAAGTAGTCCATTCCAATCAGATCGTCCTCTGTTAAGTCTCTGTTGCCCACTATTCCCCTAACCTCATTCTGCAATCTTCTCATGACCTTCGGATGCCTCAAAAGCTCAGTCATAGCCCACTCCAGGACAGTGTATGTTGTGTCTGTGCCACCAGCAAACATATCCTACACGTATATAAACAGATCAGCTATATGCTTGCCTTATATAGTTGATCTCTAACACGATTCATGTGTTATTGACTATCGATGTAGTGGTTAAAGGCATAAGGAGCTATATAGCTACGTACCAAGATGAGAGCCTTTATGGTAACTATATCAAAAGGGAAACCTGCAGCCAAGTTCCCTTCTTGAATCTCAAGTAAAACGTCCACAAAATCCTTCTGGTCCTCGTCGGTCCGATCATCACCGGTATGGTTCACATGGCCGCCGTGATCTATACTTGCAGTAGTACTCTTTGAACGACGATCTACATGCTCTTGAACAGCTCTATCCAAAAACTCATCAAGCCGTTTTGCCACTTTGTCTATTTTAGCATGCAAACCACTGAAATGGCTGAACCAACCAATCCATGGGATCACATCCCCAATAATGGGACATGCCAAATATCCCATGAACTCTTTCAGAAGCTCCTCGAACATCTTCCCATCTACATCATCTTTACTGCTGTACTTCCTCCCTAGAGCCACTGTGGTAAGAATATCGATAGTGAGCCTCGCAAACATTTTCGATAAATCCACAGCTCTTCCTGAGGACGAGAATGAATATTGCTCTATGTTGTTGATCATGATTTTGGTCTCCTCTTCTCTCACGCCACGATACGAACGAACCCTTTTGCTGCTCAAGAGATTCAACACACATATGCTCTTCACCTGCCTCCAGTACTCACCATATGGCGCCGAGGCCACGTCTTTGTAGTTGTACAGGAGCTTGCCGTAGGCGGTCAACTTAGGCCTGGAAGAGAATGTGAGGTCATGAGTTTTGAAGACCTGGGTGGCTGCCTCAGCCGACGAGACAACGATGACGGGGAAGCTTCCGAAATGGAGAAGCATAAGATCTGGGGCAGAATGGCGTTGTGACAAGGCTTGGAGTGAGCGGTGAATGTAGGGGCCTTTAAGTTGGTGTAGGTTTCCTATGATAGGAAGCTTTGGTGGAGAAGGTGGCGAGTTTTTTGTAGTACTAGTACCGGAGTACCGTCTGTATAGGAGGATGAGGGAAATGGCTGCAAGTACTAATGAGAAGGTTTCAGTGATGATGAGGTCCATGAGCATCTGGATCATCATCTTCTTCTTCTCTAATTCAGGTATACAAACTTAATGCATACTGCCATACCGGGTCGTAGCATATAAAGCAAGCAAGACAAGTTTTGAGATCGGAGATTGGAGCTTAATTAACTCTTTGCAGGATAATGATAATTAAAGCATCTAGATTAGAAAGCTAGAAAGATACCCTCGCGTTGCTATGGGATAGAAAATTGTAAAGTCTTATGGTTTGATTAACAAAAAGTAAATAAACCTACTTGCATAAAATGAAGTATATGAGAAATTAATCTGAAGACTAATCAGTCTTTCTCTGAATTACAACAATGATTTTATGCTTGCAGCTTGTAAAATCAGCTTCATATCTTGTTTCGGTCTCTTTCTGCACCTAAAAATCAAACAGGTTGTAAGACAAAACAGTGTTAAAAGAATAAACACTTCTTCTTAAATGCAAAATGATCGGTTCCTGAAGACTGAACTCCATTAAAGACAGCCCACTGTCAGTAACTTAATATTATCTATTATCAATTCTCTATATTCCCCTGCTAATTAAAACTATAGCTACTTAAACACAGTCGAATTAGATAAACAAATACCAATAGAATGAAACTCCAAACAGTGAAACACAACTTCTAAAGAAAAAGAACAGAGACATACACTTCAATCAAGTGGAAGGAAAAGACCACAATACTTAACAAACAAATCGCCTCCTAGCGGCGGCTCAATTGGAGCCCACAAAAACAGAGAAATATTGCTAATATACCCCATTGAAAATTGAGACAGTATACTCTGAGTGTCATGCTATTGAAAGGTTCTTCCAAATAAGTTAGTTAATTAATAACAAATGGATAGAATGAAGAACGGCTATCAAACGACATCAGATGTGTGAGATATTTATTGGTCAATTGAAAAAGAAAAAGCAATACACATAAATATAAAAGGAGCAACCACCCGTTGGTAAGAGCCTAGATGTGGAACCCCCATACCCAAGTTCGAATCCCAGCCGACGCTAATTGGAGTTAAATCCTAATTTATTCTTGCTGGCCAGGGGGGAGGAAGCGTTATGACATGATCCCTCGACGCTGATTAGTCTCTGGGCCTGGAAAGCCTTTGAGGATACCGTCGTTGATACTCAAAAAAAAAAATATATATATATATATACACATATATACATAC